>NW_015162543.1:132786-250096 GCF_001447785.1 Gekko japonicus | reverse complement strand
CGGGGACGTGCAGATCTGTCCTCGCAGAGGAGGGAGAGCTTGTACCGGAATAAAACTTGGTCTTAAAGGTGCCACTGGACTGTTTTGGAGGGGGGGCGGGGGGCTCTGCAGCTTACCTGGCTGCTTCTTGCTCCGACAGAAGGCTGCTGGGAGCAGGGGGTGGGGCTTGTTGCATGTGCCCGCCCCCTGGGCTCTTTACTGCCGGAGCTCCGCTCCTGTGCGCTCCTGCAGGAAATGACCCCTGGGTCCGGGTCTCACTCGACAGAGAGTTAAACACATTCAACACATGACACACAAGGCATGCATCAACTCAGTATGCATTATGTATAACAACTTTCCGAGATGCATAAATGGGGTTGACAACTCTGGGTTGGGAACTACCTGGAGATTTTGAGGGTGGAACCTGGGGAGGTCAGGGGTTTGGAGAGAGGACAGGGACCCTCAGTGGGGTATAATTCCATAGAGTCTACCCTCCAAAGCAGCTATTTTCTCTAGGGGAACTGATCTCTATTGCCTGGAGATTAGTTCAAACAAGCAAATCTGCAAAACCAAGGATTGGAAATCAAAACCCTAAAACTGCTTATGAATATGTAAGTAAGAAATCAGGAACGTTGGCTTTTCTGTAACTGCAATCTTTTTAATACTGAGGGAATAAAATATCATCTTGAGACGAAGAAGCATCCACCATCATTTACCTGAAATGTTCGACCACAAAGAACATAAATAAAATTAGCCTGATCTGGTCATTCTCTCATAGGTAATTTATTCTTGTGTAGACAAATATGGATTTGCGGGTTTGGAGCAAGAGCTCTTGTCGTGGGTCAGCCAGGGCTCAGTGTCGCGGAATTAGGGCTGGATTGAGTCTCAGCTCTCTGCTAAACCTCTGGTACACCTATGACACTTTAATTTCGATAGCAATTAGCCTCCATAGTTGAATCTGTGGTTCTGTTTCCCAGGAGGCTTCAGGACTCTGCTAAGTGCTGTGGCCTTTGGGTGCAGATAACTCTGTACATGCCTTTTGCTTTACGTGATTTTTGCCTTTTGGAATGTTTATACATTATCAAATTCTAAACAGACAGAGTATCTGAACCTAGCTTTCTGGGACTCTCTGAGTCAACCTAGCTTAACCCAGTTTTACTTGACCTCCCTGACCTCAGAGATAAAAAAAAATAGGCTGAGCTTTGCCATGTACGTCACAGATTTAAATAAAATTAGCCTGATCTGGTCATTCCCTCATAGGTAATTTATTACAGGCACAGAATGTTCTGTGTGTAGACAAATATGGGTTTGCGGGTTTGGAATAAGAGCTCTTGTCGTGGGTCAGCCCGGGCTCAGTGTCGCGGAATTAGGGCTGGATTGAGCCTCAGCTCTCTGCTAAACCTCTGGTACACCTATGACACTTTAATTTCGATAGCAATTAGCCTCCATAGTTGAATCTGTGGTTCTGTTTCCCAGGAGGCTTCAGGACTCTGCTAAGTGCTGTGGCCTTTGGGTGCAGATAACTCTGTACATGCCTCTTGCTTTACGTGATTTTTGCCTTTTGGAATGTTTATACATTATCAAATCCTAAACAGACAGAGTATCTGAACCTAGCTTCCTGGGACTCTCTGAGTCAACCTAGCTTAACCCAGTTTTACTTGACCTCCCTGACCCCAGAGATAGAAAAAAATAGGCTGAGCTTTGCCATGTATGTCACAGATGTTTGTCAAACCCTCGTCACGGACTTGACTGACAGTTACATTAGCCTCTGTGGTTGGGAAAGGGTACTTGATGCCTGGATTTAGTTTTGTTCCATGTTGTTCTGGCCAACCACCCTTCCCTTATGGGTCTTGACAGAGCAACTAAGTATATTTTTTATAGAACTTTAAGTGCACTATTTATGTACTGGGGTTGTGTTGAGGTATTCCTTGTTGAGCATTGAAATGCTACAAAAATGTGTTCCTTGTTGAGCATTGAAATGCTACAAAAATGTGTTCCTTGTTGAGCATTGAAATGCTACAAAAATGTGTTCCTTGTTGAGCATTGAAATGCTACAAAAATGTGTTCCTTGTTGAGCATTGAAATGCTACAAAAATGTGTTCCTTGTTGAGCATTGAAATGCTACAAAAATGTGTTCCTTGTTGAGCATTGAAATGCTACAAAAATGTGTTCTGACTTAAGAGTATAATGGGATCAGTTGAGTTTTGGTTTGGAACAACTCTCTCTCTCTTGAGGCAATTGGGAAGCCAGCTTCTCTCCCTCCCCAAAATGAACACCGTGGGCATGGGAGATGCATGAAAAGGTTCCTGCGCCCCTCATTTCCCCAACACTTAGCAATAGCAAGGACTCCTCAGGAGAAGAGGAGCCCCATGTAGCCAGCCTCAAATTAACAGAATTTGACCAGCAAGAGAATGAGCTGCAGGCTTGTCAGGATTCACAGCCAACAGCTGGTACAGAGCCACAGACACCCTCCAGCCCTGATTCAGCAGATGAACCTCAGTTAGCTGTTTCCAGCCCACCAGAATCTCCTACACCCTTAGAGCACTACAGACAGAGGCTGAGAACAGAACTACAGACAAGAAGGCAGAATACACGCCTCCTGGCCCAACACCAGCTGCTTGCCGATGACAAAAATGGGTAGTTGTAGGATTACTTCTGAGCAGCTGGCTGCAAGCATGACCCTTAGGCATGGGGCTATAAAAACAAGTCAAGAGAGACTGTTAGGCGTGGACACAATGCGTATGTTGGATTCTGACCTGCTGCCACTGCCTTGCCTGACTCCTAGATCTCTGATCCTCTGACCTCAGACTGAATGACCTTGCTTTGCTTACTCTCTACTCTTCTGACCTTGGACTGACCAACACTGCTGCCATCCAGTACAGCTCCCTTGTAAAAAGGACCCAAGATAATTATCTGGGTTTTCCCCCCTTTCCATCTTGAACAGTTTGTCAGTGTTATTTCTGCTCAGGTCGAAACAAAGAACTCCAGTTGGTGCAGCATAGAGGACAGAGTAGTGGACTAGGATTCTGGGAGACTTGGGTTCAAATTCCCACTCCTAGCATGGAAGTTTGCCGGGTGACCTTGGGCCCATCACAAACCCTCAGCCTGGCCCACCTCACAGGGTTGTCATTGTGAGAGAATGGAGGCAGGGAGAACGATTTCCTAAGCTGCTTTGAGTCCCGACTGGGGAGAAAAGCAGGATATAAATAAATAAATCTCAATACAAGCAAATGCACTGCTGTCCCCGAAAGGCTCCAGGTGCGTGGGATGGGATGTCAGCAGTGTTCCCTCTAAGCTGAGTTAATGTGAGCTAGCTCACAGGTGTTTAGCCCCCAGCTCACACATTTTTGTCTTAGCTCAGGAAGGATGGCTCCAGAGCAGTGTTCCCTCTAAGCTGAGTCAGTGTGAGCTAGCTCACCATTTTTTAGCCTCCGGCTCACACATTTTTTGTCTTCGCTCAGGAAGGAGGGCTCCAGAGCAAACTCATTGATGCAGCAGCCAAATTGCTCACTCGCAAGTTTAATGCCAGTAGCTCACAAAGCAGAACTTTTGCTCACAAGACTCCACAGCTTAGAGGGAGCACTGGGCACAAGATGTGAGGGATCAAGGTGCCCTGGATGATTTCAGCCTTTCCCTGCTCCTCCCTCTCCAGCATCAATTCCCCTGCATATGGAAGACCTTCCTCCTTTCCAGAGCTGCGCAGCATGGCTGACTCTGTTTTGCTGATGGAAGCAATCCTTTGCCACAGGCATGGCCTTCCCCCCTCCCTTAGATACATAACAGTGGCAAAAAATACACAGCCCTTCCTGTTCCAGTCGTGCAGTGCTGAGCTACTGGCAGGTCACTGGAAGTGATTTTGACTGGACTGGTCCTTTCCAAGGCAAAGCAGTTATGGGCGGGGTCAGGTTCCCCCATGGGTCATGCCCCCTCTAAGCTGTGGAGTCTTGTGAGCAAAACTTCTACTTTGTGAGCGACTGGCATTAAAGATGTGAATAAGCAATTCAGCTACTGCGTAAACTAGTTTGCTCTGGAGCCATCCTTCCTGAGCCGAAGACAAAAATGTGTGAGCCGGAGGCTAAAAAACTGTGACTTAGCTCACACTCACTCAGCTTAGAGGGAACACTGGGACTCACAGGAATTTTCTGCAGACCAAATATTATAGTTTTTGGTTGAAATGCACCTTGCTAAGTGATAGATGGTTACTTCGTATAATATAGCTAGATGGAGCATTCTGTTAACAGAACGTGGGAAAAGGAAATGTTGATGGACAATAGAGATTTAGACGCAATAAAAGGGCACATCACTGGAAGGGCATGGTAAAAACAGGGATGCAATAAGGCAGGGTTATACAGGACAGAACTTTTAAGAGCGGTAACAGGTTGTAATTTTAATTGTCCGTGAAAATTGTGTGCACTTTTTCTTTCTTCATACCACATTGTTGATCGGATGCATTATACGGTCTTTATTTTCGTCTTCCCTAATTGTGCAACCCAGCTCTATTGCATTTTTTATATCTCTGTAATCTGGAGCTGCAGTGGCTCAAGTGGTTAAGATGCTGAACTTCAGGCTATGGAAGGTCGGTAGTTCAGCAGTTCGAGACCCGGGTGCCGCATGATGGAGTGAGCTCCCATCTCTAGTTCCAGCTCCTGCCAACCTAGCAGTTCGAAAGCAAGAAATTGCAAGTAGATAAATAGGTACCACTTCGGTGGGAAGGTAACAGCGTTCCGTGCGCCTTGGTGTTTAGTCATGCCGGCCACATGACCACAGAAACGTCTTCGGACAGCGCTGGCTCTTCGGCTTTGAAACTGAGATGAGCACCACAACCCTAGAGTCGGATTCGACTGGCTTTCGAGCAAGGGAACCTTTACCTTTACCTTACATGCAATTCCCACAGGGCATTTTCTCATCTCAGCATTTTAGATCCTAACTGGCTATTTGGCAGCTGGCCCATCTGCTCTCTAACCATCCCCGCAGACCTTTATGTGTCTCGGTAAGGGCTGAACAAGGGAGGTGTTTTCACATAGGAATTTTTTTTTGACAGAATGAAAAATGCTCCCCTTTCTGATAGGGGGGGGGGGGAAGTATTCCAAAAGGATCAGTCAATTCAGAATGAGAGCAACACAGATGGGCAGGAATTGCTCTCCCTCTCAACTGTCTACCTCAGGGGTGTCAAACATGCGAGCCGGGGGCCGGATGAGGCCCCCGGAGGGCTTCTATCAGGCCCGCAGTGGAACTGGCTGTCTTCTGCAGGACTCCAAGGAATACCAGGGCTGGGACACAGAGGCAGGCAATAGTCATCCACTCTCTGAAATGTCCAAGCCCCACTAGTGGTCAACAGAAGTCAACCATGACTTCCAGGAGTACACACACACACAAATAGCACAAATAGGTGATTATGTAAGATGCAGCACAGAATGGGAGCCCTGACCTGGGTAGCCTAGGCTGGCCCGATCTCATGAGATCCTGGAAGCTAAGCAGGGTCAGCCCTGGTTAGTACTTGGATGGGAGATCACTAAGGAAGTCCATAAGAACATAAGAGAAGCCATGTTGGATCAGGCCGATGGCCCATCCAGTCCAACACTCTGTCACACAGTGGCCAACACCCAGGTGCCATCAGGAGGCCCACCAGTGGGGCCAGAACTCCAGAAGCCCTCCCACTGCTGCCCCCCAGAATCCAAGAACACAGAGCATCACTGCTGCAGACATAGTGTTCCATCTATACCTTGTGGCTAATGGCCACTGTTGGACCTCTGCTCCAGATGTTTATCCAGTCCCCTATTGAAGCTGTCTATGCTTATAAGAACAGCTTATAAGTCCAGGCTTGCTACACAGAGGCAGGCAATGGAAAACCACCCCTGAATGTCTCTTGCCTTGAAAACCGTCTGGGGTCCTCTTAAGTCAGCTGTTACTTGATGGGAAAAACAAACAAGCAAACGAACAAACCAGGAATGGAAAGGGACCAGAGACAGCGATTTGGCTGACAATGAGCAGGCCCGGACCGGAGCATCCTACTGATGCCGCTTTGAGATCCATGCCAAAAGGAAGAGGGATATAAATGAAGTCAGTATTGCACAAATCATTTTAAAAATCCATCTATCTTACCCAAATGTCATGCCTGCTACTCGATTTTGAGAACGGGCCCTCAGCAAAGTGCCATCCATTTTACAGCAAGGTCTGCATTCACTTAGCTACTGGCTAATATGGCGGATGGAAGGTGAGCAGTTGGCACATTTTGTGAACATCGCTGAAATTCATTCTACTCTCCTGTTGCCAGAGAAGATAATGACCTAGAATTACAGTGTGCAACAGTGTCCAGCACTTGACACGGAGTTGCCTTAAACCAGACCATCAGTCTATCGAGGTCAGAGTTGTCAGCTGCAGGTTGAGAAATACCTGGAGATTTTGGGGGTGGAGCCTGAGGAGGGCGGGGTTTGGGGAGGGGAGGGACTTCAATAGGGTATATAATGCCATAAAATCTACCTTCTAAAGCAGCCGTTTCCTCCAGGGGAACTGATCTCTGTCACCCGAAGATGTCGTAATGACGGGAGATCTCCAGGCCACACCTGGAGGCTGGCAACCCTAAGGTCAGTACTGTCTGCTCGGACTGGCAGCAGCTCTCCAAGGTCTCAGGAGGAAGTCTTTCAGCTCACGTTGCATCTGACCCTTTCAAATGAATGGAAATGCTGGGGATTGAACCTGGGACCTTCTGCACGCAAAGCAGATGCTCTCCCACTGAGCCACAGCCCTTGACATTCAAGACATATATAGGAAAAGGATCTGCTCTTTCTCCAGCCCTCCCATTCAGGGCCATCTCGAAACATGTTGCCTCACCCTTCCACAAACAGCCACACCCCATGATCGGAGAGGTGTGGTTCCATCATCTCTTGCAGTGTTGCAAAGGATGCTGGGTGCACCCAAGGGAACACACACTGCTCTACTGGTTGCCCTCCCTATCCTGCCGCCCCCCCCAAACGGTGTGTTTCTGCAGGTTGGCCAGGCCTCCACTTACCTGCCTCTAGAAGCTGGCACTGCCGCCCAAAAACCTGCGAGAAGGTCACAGCTGGTCCTGCTTCGGGACTGGAGGTCACAGATGAAGTTTCCATGGTTCTGACAAGGGCCTCCTGGCTTAGTCATGTGCACAGCACCAAGCTGTAAAGCCGTTTCCTCTCGTCCACTTGGAAAGCACCAACAAAATGGGAGCAGGGAGACAGCTTGGTGGACTTTTGTCTGAGGAATGCTGGCAGCACTGAGGTTCCTTCTTGCCTCAGTGGGACATCTCGTGTCTCGGAGATGCTTTCTTCCTCTGTGGCCACCAGTCCCAGGTCTCGGGCCCACTCAGTTGGAAGCAAATCGGGTGTCTGTTCTCTCTCGCAGCCGTTACTTGGAAAGGGTATGTCCCTCTCCAAGTGGCACTAGCTCCTTTCTTGGGGCGATGCTTGAACTGCCTCCCTTTGAGAGAACAGCCTTGAGAGAATAGTTTTGCAAAGATCTAAAGACTATCCCCCATTCGATGTCAGGACGCCACCTTCATTTCAACCATGGGTTTGGATGCATCTGTGGCCACCCCGCCGCAAGGGTGGTTGCGTTCTGCTCGGCCCTCGCAAGACACCAAGATTGCTCTATCACTCTTTCTGCCGTCCAGGACTCCGGGAACTGTTGACAAAGCAAAAGCTTCCTTGAGGATGGCCAACAAGCTGCGATGGAGCCAGATCAAAGCAATAGGATGCCCAGCGCTGCCACCGTCACCCCCTCGAGTCACCTACCTACTGGGTGCCCTCTTGCTTTTCAGGCCCAAGTCGCATCTCAGTTCAGCAGCAGCATGATTCCATAGTCCGAAGCCTTGCACCGACAGAACGTTCTGGCCTGCTTTTTTGGCACTGGTCCCTGCTTAGTGCTTCCACTTCACATCTCTCCCCCTCTCTCTCCTTCTCCGAGCAGAGAGAAACAGGAGGAGCCTGTGAGCATCATTAAATTACGTTGCCTCTGAGTCTGCTGCAGTGTTCTCCCCCCCCCCCGCACCTTCCTGTCCCACTTCGCTCGGCAATGCATTAAAAAAAACCCAACGCTCTCCTGGAAACAGATGGAAGTGCCAGCCGCGAGATGACGGGGTTAGTCTCTGCACTTTTTGTTCCTGCTGCCCATCTGCATTTCTCAGGGAGGCCAGAAGAGGAGAAAGAAAGAAGGACAGAGGCAAGGGCAGGAGGGTCACACGGGAGGAAGTCGTCCCCCCGCCCCAGCCCTTTACACAAGAGTCGCACTTGAGGCCTGGTTCACAGAACAGGGAAGAAGGGCGAATGTTAAAACGTTGCCCCAGATAAGATCAACCGAAAAAGGACTTTGGCTCTAAACAGGGGGGCCGGGAGTGATTCCACATTTGTCACCACTGTTCTTTTAAACCCCTCAAATCTCTTTTTGCTTTTACCAGAAAGCAGACGGGAGGCTGAGCTGGAACATGTTGGAAGTTCCAGACGTGATGTCTCCTGCCTCAGACCTCCAGACTGAGTGGCAAGAGAGGCTAGATGGCTAGATAGGCACACTGACCTTTCTTCCTGTAGCTACTGTTCTGCCACTGTCCTCTTTGATATGTAGATTGTGATCTCAGGGACCAATTTCCCCTTCCTGCTTCTCTCTCACTCTGAAAGACGACTTGCTCTCTGCCTGCACAAAACCAAGAGCAGGACATGCGGTCCTCTCTCGGCACCATGAGGCAGACGGGACTCTCGCCATCCGCCTCCATCCTTTAGCCAGTAAGTTAGTAATCTGTCAATCTCTCCTCTTTCCTCTCCAAAGTGTACTTCTCAAATAAAGAGAGAAGTTAGTTCTCTTCTAAACTTGCAATGTGGCTCTGTGTAGCTTTGTAAGTTGAGTAACCTGGTAGAGTGACGCTCCTGCGTCTGTAGCTTTATTTAAGCTCTCTGCTAACTAACAGTGACCGGACTAACCTCACCAGTTAACCTCAATATAACACTGGAAGGAGTTTGAGGGATGATTAAAAGAGTTTTGCTAACTAATCCGAGCCGCGTTTCCAGGAAGGCCTTCGAAGCAATCCACTGAGAACGATTTGTTTCCTTATCAACAACAGGCTGAAGTGAAATTCAGAATCATCTCCCCTTCCCCCAATCAGAGGGTCTATCACTGCTCACTCCTCTCCTCCACTTCCTTGGCAAACAATCAGCAGATAGGGACAGCAGCCTCCAGGTGGGGCCTGGAGTTCTCCTGGAATGATCTCCAGCCTACAGAGATCCGCTCCCCTGGAGGAAATGGCAGCTTCAGAGGGCAGACTCTATGACATCACATCCCAGATGAGGTCCCTCCCCTCCCCAGGCTCCGCCCCAAATCTTCTGGGAATTTCCCAAACCAGAGTTGGCAGCTCACTCCCACAGCTCATCACCTGGCAAATGATGGGTTTAGCATTAGGTGCCAGGCTAAGAGAATGTCAGTTTGGTGTAGTGGTTAAGTGCACAGACTAATCTGGGAGAACGGGGTTTGATTCCCCACTCCTCCACTTGCACCTGCTGGATGACCTTGGGCAAGCCATAGCTCTGGCACAGCTGTTCTTGAAAAAGAGCAGTTTCTGTCAGAGCTCTTTCAGCCCCACCTACCTCACAGGGGAGGGGAAGGGAAAGGAGTTTGTAAGCTGCTCTGAGACTCCATTGGGTAGTGAAGGGCGGGGTATACATCCAATCTCCTCCTCCTCTTCTTCATTTAGTTGTGTGTCATCTCTTGTGGGTTTTGTTTTATTGTGGTTCGCAGCGGACAAGGCCGTTTCATTTTTAACCATCTGTTTTTACTGCTGATTGTTATTTTTACTGACTGTTTTTGAATGGGTTTTCGATGGTAGAATTTACGTGGAAGCCGTCTGGGTAGCCTTCAGCAGAGAGAGGAGCTATTGATTTACTACATTAGTCTGTAAGCGTACGGAATCTTTTTCAACCATGGGCACTACTTGGGTGCTTCAGTGCAGACTCTAGTGATGGGTCCAACTCTGAAGGGGACTGAGCAGGGATTTTTAGCGTTCACCTCTCCAAATCATTTGCAAAGCAGAGGAACGAGTTAGGTGGGAGAGCTGTTAGAAGCTCCCAGTATGATCCAAAGCTTTAGAAGCTGCCCTGCACATTTGCAGCAGTAGCAGCCAATGTTCCCTCTACGCTGTGGAGTCTTGTGAGCAAAAATTCTACTTTCTGAGCTACTGGCATTAAAGTTGTAAGCGAGTGATTGGGCTAACTGCAGTAATTGGTTTGCTCTGGAGCCATCCTTCCTGAGCGGAGACAAAAATGTGTGAGCCGGAGGCTAAAAAGCTGTGAGCCGGCTCACACTAACTCATCTTGGAGGGAACACTGGCAGCCGTACAAACACAGAAATTAAAATGTGGAATTCACTGCCAGAGGATGTGGTGATGGCCACAGGAATAAACAGCTTTAAAAGGGGATTAGATCAATTCATGGAGGATAGGTCTATCAGTGGCTACTAGCCATGGTGGCTGAGGGGAAACTCCATGTTCAGAGGCACTAATTCTCTGAATCCCAGAGCCAGGAGGCAAGATCAGGGGAAGGCTTTGGCCTATGTGTGAGACAGGATGCTGGACTAGATGAACTACTGGTCTGATCCAGCAGGGCTCTTCTTATGTTCTTAAGTTTCTTTGGCTGTTGTAACTTGGTGCTGATACTTTCCATTCATGCTAAGCCCTGGACCCAATCTAGACAATTTTGCCCATCTCCAGCGGGCTTTCCACTAAACAACATTCCCCATCTGTTTCTAAAGCTGACCAGGCAGGCCTCCCACTGCTAGACATCCAAGTAGACAAGGCTCACAGAAAGGTGCTGCAGACGGTCGCACAGCTATCTCACCTTCCTTTAGCATGCCTGATGTTCCTCTACTTCTATTATCATTGGTGGTCTTCACTGGAGTTTTTAAACTGTGACTTTTATGGGTTTTGTAATTCTTGTTTTTATGTCTTATTTATATTAGCATTATGTTAGCAAGGTAGCTAACAAATGTTTTAAATAGAATTCTGATATTGCATGCACCATGCCACTCCAATAGACTGGTGGGATGGGCACTGAGGGGCCGGCCAGGGGCTATTGGTCCCACCCAGTGGTGACACCCATTTGTTCAGCCAATCATTTGTTCAGACCTGGGCAAGCTTCTGCTCAGGTCTGGCTGCACTCCTGATCGGCAAAAAGAATGGGACGCACATAGAAGCCCATTGCAGATGGTTTGCTTAACATATCAGGGTTGCCAAGCTCCAGGTGGGGCCTGGAGATCTCCCAGAATTATGACAACTGACCTTGGGGCTACAGGGATCAGTTTGCCTGGAGGAAATGGCTGCTTCAGAGGCTGGACTCTATGGTATTATACCCCACTGAGGTCTCTCTCCGCCCCAAGCCCTGTCTTCCGCCAAATTTTCAGGAATTTCCCAACCCTACAATGCATGGGGATTGATCACAGTTCTGTTTCTGTGCATGGTCAGTGAAAGGATTCTTGATGGCTAGCCCGGACTACTGGTCTTTTATCTGCCAGCCAGACGTGTCCCTTGCAATGCTCCCTCTATGCTGTGGAGTCTTGTGAGCAGAAATTCTACTTTGTAAGCTACTGGCATTAAAGTTGGGAGCAAGTGATTTGGCTACTGCATAAATTAGTTTGCTCTGGAGCCACATCCTCCCTGAGCTAAGACAAAAATGTGTGAGCCGGAGGCTCAAAAACTGTGAGCTAGCTGACACTAACTCAGCTCAGAGGGAACACTGGTCCCTTGCAGTGTCTGGAGGCCATACTTTGCTAGACTAGATGGACCACCAGTCTGGTCCACCAGGGCTCTTCTGTTGCTAGGTCACCTGTTTTGCACACAGAAGGCCCTAGATTCAACCACTGGCACCTTCTCCAGTTAAAAAATTATCAGGCAAATAGTTAATATGAAAGACTGCTTCCTGATGCCTTGGAGAACCACTGCTTATGAGAGCAGAGAGGCAATGCTGACTTTAGCAGACCAATGACATGACTGAGGACGGATGAGTCTGTCTGTGACCTGTGGATGGGCCCTGAGCACAGAGTGTTCCTAGGCCTTTCGGCAACAGCTGCCATATCTCCCAAACACGGGGCTTTATATTCTTCCCTGCAGCCAGCCTCTTCCCCTCCCTTGCATTGTAGAAGCCATGGAACACAACGGGCTCATCCTTTTTTTAGACACCCTGGTTGGTGGCGGGCTTCGGAGCAAAAAAGTAGCACTGTCTCGTTGCAAGGACCCTCGGGCCAAATGAGAAAGACCCACCGCCCCTCTCCGCCACATTAGATGGCTTTGCAGCCACCTCACTTTGCTGACTCACGCCCATCAGGCGATCGTGAGCCAAATGTGAGTCAGCAACGTGATGTGGCTGTCGAAAAGGCTAATGCGATTTTTGGCTGCTTTCACAGTAGCTAAGTACCCCAGGCATGAGAAGCGATGGCTCTACTCCGTTGTGTGCTAGCCAGACCTGACTTGGAATACTGTCTCCGGATCTGGGTGCCGCAGCGCAGTAGACAAATCTTGGACTGGTTCAGAGGGCAGCTGAAATGGCTGGTGAATCTGGAAGTCACCCACATACACACATGAAACTGCCTTATACTCAACCAGACCATGGGTCCATCAAGGTCAGTACTGTGTGTACTCAGACTGGCAGCGGCTCTCCAGGGTCTCAGGCAGAGGTCTTTCCCATCACCTGCTGCCTGGTCCTGTCAATTGGAGATGCCAGGGATTGAACCTGGGACCTCCTGCATGCCAAGCAGATGCTCTGCCACTGAGCCACAGCTCCTCCCCACAATGATCACAGTCTGTCTTGTCTACTCAGACTGGCAGCGGCTCTCCAGGGTCGCAGGCAGAGGTCTTTCCCATCACCTGCTGCCTGGTCCTTTCAACAGGAGATGCCGGGGATTGAACCTGGGACCTCCTGCATGCCAAGCAGATGCTCTGCCACTGAGCCACAGCTCCTCCCCACAATGATTACAGTCTGTCTTGTCTACTCAGACTGGCAGCAGCTCTCCAGGGTCTCAGGCAGAGGTCTTTCACATCACTTGCTGCCTGGTCCTTTCAACTGGAGATGCCGGGGATTGAACCTGGGACCTCCTGCATGCCAAGCAGATGCTCTACCACTGAACCACAGCTCCTCCCCACAATGATCACAGTCTGTCTTGTCTACTCAGACTGCCAGCAGCTCTCCAGGGTCGCAGGCAGAGGTCTTTCACATCACCTCCTGCTTGGTCCTTTCAACTGGAGATGCCAGGGATTGAACCTAAAACCTTTTGCATACCAAGCAGAGGCTCTTCCACTGAGTCACAGCCCCTCCCTCAGTCCCTATGAGGAAAGGTTGAAGGACCTGAGGTTGTTTAAACCTAGAGAAGTCTGGGACAGGATAGCATCCAGTCCCTACAGGGCTGTCCCATGCAACTTGGCCAAGAGTTGATCTCTGCTACTTCAGAAGGCAAGATTACAATCTAACAAGCTTCAGTTAGAGGAGGATGGGTTTTGGTTGGATGTTTGGAGAAACTGCCTCCTGGCAATCCAACCATGGGATGCAATTGCTAAGCAGGGTGGGGCTCTGGAGGTCCACACTGGAATTCTAGAAGAAGAAGTGGAGGAGGAGGAGGAGATTGGATTTATACCCTGCCCTTCACTCGGAGTCTCAGAGCGGCTTACAAACTCCTTTCCCTTCCCCTCCCCACAACAGACACCCTGTGAAGTAGGTGGGGCTGAGAGAGCTCTCTCGAGAACTGCTCTTTCAAGAACAGCTCTGACCAGAACTATGGCTTGCCCAAGGTCATCCAGCAGCTGCAAGTGGAGGAGTGGGGAATCAAACCTGGCTCTCCCAGATTAGAGTCTGCACACTTAACCACTACACCAAACTGGCTCTCAAACTGGTTAAGCAGAGGCTGAACAGACAGGAATGTCCCAGTTTTACATTGCAGGGGGTTGGACTCAGTGACCACTAAGTACCTTCCCAAGTCTATGATCCCATGACTGCTCTGCGTCTGAAGAAGCTTCCCCTCTGCTGTGTCTGTTGGGAAATGGACCCAATGTCTTGGCTGGGCCCTCTGCCACTTGGAGGACCTCAGCAGATATCTCTCCTTGAGGCCCACCATCTTTGACACCCCCCTACCTGTTCTTCATGCCAGCCTTGCCAGAGGGACCTCTGTTGACTAACGCTCTCCAATTAATTCTTCCTTTTGCAGAGAAACGAGCCTGCTGTTGCAAAAGACAGCACTTTATTGGTTCAGAATATTTCTCTTCTGCCTCATCAGAGCCCTGCTGAAGGCAGCTGCCAGTTAAAAAAAACACCACACAGCGTTAAAAGACAAGCCCTTGGACAGAAGCAGTGTTAAAGCAAAACCTTCTGGGTCGAGCCCACTTGCTTCCCAAGGCCTCTGTGTTCAAATGATGCTTGCAAAGGCTGGTGAAGCATTTTGGGCTGGAGCTCTTTATGAAGCACGGAGCCAATAATTTGATCTGTGCAGTTTTCCTGCAGGGTGTGAAGGCCACCAAAAGGAACTGCTAACCTTTAAGCCCTTCCAAAATGTTGTCCTGGAGCCAGTGTGGGTAGTGGGCTGGACTAAACCGGGGGAAATCCAGATTCATATCCCTGCTCACTGCGACACTCACCGAATGACCTTGAACCGGTTATTATCTCAAAGCCTCAACCACCTCACAGGGTTGTTGTGAAGACAGAGGGAGGAGAACCAGGCAGGCCACTGCGACGTCACTTCCACTCTAACAACACAATCCTGTCGGGCCATGGGAGCAGGGAAGTGGCCGCCGTGAGGGTGAGATGAATCGGGGCCCTCCATTTCCTCATGGCCACTGCCCTCTCCTTCTCATGAGGAATGTCCTCATCAAAATATTTAGTGTATTTTTCCTGTCTCTTTCTACAAGATTTCTTGCCTATACACCACGTCGGGTGGAAAATGAAGGACACGTTTGTGAACAGATAGGGTGTGGCCAACCTAGCAGTTCGAAAGCAAGAAATTGCAAGTAGATAAATAGGTACCGCTTTGGTGGGAAGGTAACAGTGTTCTGCATGCTTCGGTGTGTAGTCATGCCGGCCACATGACCACGGAAATGTCTTCGGACAGCGTTGGCTCTTCAGCTTGGAAACGGAGATGAGCACCTCCTCCTAGAGTCGGATTTGACTAGCTTTCGAGCAAGAGAAACCTTTACCTTTAGGAAGCGTGGCAGGTATTTGAGAAAAGATTAGTCTATATTAACACAAATTTGGCGTCATCAATTTTATTTAGAAATCAAAGCTTTAGGGATGTCCCCCCCCCCAGCGCTGTTCATTCAAACAAATAGATTCCCAGCTCAAAAGGTGGAGTGACAGTGTGGCTTGGACAAAACAAATGTGATTTCCCCACAAGGTGGCAGTCTTGCCCCATAAGAACAACCTTGCTGGGTGAAAGCAAGGGGCCTGTGAAGTCCAGGCCCGTTCTGCAAGCTCCTTTTAATCGCAGTGTCCTCCAAGCAATTCTGCAATAAAATCCAACTCAACCTTCTTTTTAATGCAGCATGCTCCCCGCCTGTCTCTTCCACTGACAACAATAGAGTTCAACCTTCTTTTTGTTCGGAGTTTCTTCCTCATTCCACATTACATTCCCTCCCTTCAGAGGTCAGCCCGGTTTCAGTCTGCTGTTGACCCGGGTTATTCGGATGCTGTTCTGCCGTGGACTTAAACGGCCTTGACCTGAATGTTGAAAAGATCCGGAGTGGCAGGCAAATGCGGAAAGGACGCCAGTTTCCTGTTTCCAAGAGGCCAGTCAGAGAGAAGCAGGGCATAAGAACAGCTGTATGCCCTCACAGAGTTCTACATTCCTCTGACCATCAAGGCCTGTAACTCTTAACAGACCTTTCCTTTTGCATGTATATTTAATTTTAAGACCATTTTAGTATATTGCTTAGAGAATGGATCTGGGAGACCCAGGTTCTAGTCTTTGCTCTCCACAGCTCACTGCATAACCTCTGACTAGTTCCTCTCTCTCCGCTTAAGACTCCCTCCCCAGATGGTTGTGAGGATAAAATGAGGAAAAGGAGAACTCCTGCGCTCCTTGAAGGGAAGGATAGCACCTGTACTGCACGTTTCCACACACATGGCATGAGAAATGTGTCACAACAATTAAAAGTTAAAAAGCAACACTTAAAAACCATTAAAAGTGACAGCCACGAAAGACTTAAGAAATCCCGCAGCAGGTTTTACAGAAAGTTAACGGCCGTGCATGCGAAAGCCTTCATCACCAGACCTAAAAGGTAATGTGGTTACAGGAACAAAAATCCATTTAGGAAGAATTAGGGTGCCTGCCACAACTAAAAAGTCCATCTCCGGTAGCCAACCGCCCAACTTCCAACAGGCGGGGGAGCCCCAAGCAAGGCTTCAATAGCAGATCTTGGTACACAGGCAGGTTCATTGGAGAGGAATGACCTGCTGGTCTCAAGCCATGTGAATACCATTCATTCGCTGTCTCGCACTTGAATTCCTGAATGGCCTCCACTGGAAACCAGCGGGATACGGGTGCAATATTACAGCATCCTACCTTAGAGAGGGGCTGCAAGGATGGCAAAATATGTCTATGGGCCAGACACTGAATGTGTGATATGAAGTGTTACCATTCAAACTAGGAAAAGATCTCCAGTCCTTTTATAGAAGGGGACACGGACAGTAAACATAATCCATCCTTTCCCTTGCTTATTTTTATTAGGGTAGCTATCTGCCAACTATTTTCATCTAATGCTCACATACCTTCTGCCCAGGAACGTGTAAAGCTAAAGTACTGAGCTAGAGGGAGCAACGGTCTCACTCAGTATACGGCCATTTCATGTGTTCACATGCGTCTCCTTGGACAAACCCCCTTTTCACAGCTTCCCAGTGTTGCCTAAAGCAAAGAATTGCATCTTCATATTAGCAACTGAGGATGCACTGAAGTTTCATCATTGCCCAAAAAGTAGAGAAAATGTAATGGAGAACAGGAAGTTTGTCGGACTGCGTTTGACACCGTATGTGTTATTGGTGTTCTATGCACAACGAAGACCCACCTTGTGTACCTTTTTCAGGATATGGTTTGCCACCTGTTTCAAGTTGCTTCTTTCTGGAATCCCCCCCCCTCAAATCAGTCCCTTCTTTCCAAGGTGGTCCCAGCCAGTGAAGCAACACATAAGGCAACAAAAGGCCACCTCTGCAAGTAGCCAATCATGACTACATCACGAAGCCAAAGTGATGGCCTCATTCTAAAGAGGCTTTCCTGATGACATGTAGCCAACAGGATTTTTCTCCAAGACATCCGCAAGCCTCAGAGTGATGCCTCTGATGTCACTATGAACGTTGTGAATGTTTGTCTTATTTTGCAAGGCTTCCAAAACAACTGCCAAAACATGGGGCATGGTTTTTATTATTATTTTGCAAAATCTTTGTCCCAGTTTGGTTCAGTCTTACAGTCATCAGCCTATCAAATAACTAAAAGCAAAATCATTCTGTTCATATACCTTTGCATCGGAATGCCCATTCACAACTTCCGTTCCCACACTCCACCCCAATTGCTGCTTGATCCTCGCCTGTCATGTTACACAGCAACAAATCTCATCTTGCCATTGCATGCCCACTCCACGAGGAGCTGCAGAGAAGGGGTTTTCTAAACAACTTCTCCTGCACGACGGATAACGTGTCCGGCAGACAGAGAAGTGTATTACAGAATTCCCCCATTCAAATTTCACTTTTCCATCCCCAATTCCTTGGGTAGCTATCACAAGTTTACAATTCTGCATCTGTGGTTGTAGAAACAATGTCACGGTCCTTTATGGGCCTGTTTATTAAAAAAACCCCTGAGATTACATAGATGAAACTTAGACCAGTACATATATAAGTTATTATATTGCTGCAACAGAGAACGCAAACTGACACCAGCAACCTGTTTCAAACACCGACTAGTTTAGATGCCTGCAGAAAACAAACAAGTAGGTAATAAAAACAGCTTTCCCTTCTTGATGACCCCCTAGAACCAAACTCCTTTCCCTTCCCCTCCCCATAACAGGCACCCTGTGAGGTAGGTGGGGCTGAGAGAGCTCATTCTAGAACAGCTCTGACAGAACTATGGCTTGTGCAAGGTCAGAGATAGACATATCCACCAAAGATTTTCAAGCCATCTAACAGTAGTCAGTTTTTAGGCATAAAAAGGCAAGTCCCCCCACAGCTTAAAGAAGAATATTTTATTGGTTACAGGTATAGAAAATGCCTCATGTAATCTCAAAATCTAGGTGGTCATTATGTGTTTGTAAAACAATAGCCCCTCCCCACCTTTAAAAATACACAATGGGGTTTTCCCCAGGGTGCAGGCTTTTTAAGAGACACACTTGCCCTGCCTACCTGCATTTTAAGTTATCTCCAACGATGCCAGCATTTAAAAGCAACGACAACCCCCTTTTATATGGCAAACTGGAAATTTTAATGTTTTCAGTAAAAGAGCCTTTCAGGAGTCACTCTCCAACAAACTACAGTCAACAGCAATCTGCAATACAGGGACAAACGTCCAGGTTAACACCCCGCCCCCACTTCCCACCCCAAAAGGTAGCCCCCCCTCCGCCTCAAATGAATGAAAAATGTAAATAATGTATAATACAATTGAAGTGTCCAGAGCAACTTAAATAATTTTAAATATTTTATTATTTTTTTCAAACTTGCTACAAATGCTTTATACAATAGTTTGACATAAGAGTCCCCATGAACCGGAAAAAAGTAACCATTAAAAAAAAAAAAAAACAGGAGAAAAAAAAACACCCTAGGGAATGATAGTGAAAGGGATGGGTGTTAAAGTGGCACGAATTCACCAAACAATATTAAAAACTACAAATTTTAAGAGGTAGATTACTTTTTTTTAAAGTCAAGAACAAATAAAATATGATAAAGTAAAAATGGTGGGGGGAAGGGGGGGAGAACAAATAAAAACTAGCTGCTTCCCCCCCCACCCCACTGACTGGATTGATGTCTAGTTCCCTCAAAAAAAAAAAAGGTGTATGAAAAACTATTAATTTCCAGAAAGTAAATCTTGCTTACCGACTAGGGGGAAAAAAATTGTAGCTCTTAAGTTATTAGGTACAGATACATCCGCCAATTCAACCGTCATTTCATCTGTGTAGTCTCATTGTGCTATACACGTTTTAAATGGTGAACAGTTCCTTAAACAAATAACCTGTAGGACAATGTCTGCCTTTAGAGATTTCAGAAATGGAGGCCCATTAAGTCAGGCTACGATAATATCTCTCCCCACCCACCCTGCCCCTCCTGGCATCCTCGGGGGAAAGCGACAGCAATATCCCGGTTTGGTACCCAGCCTAACTCCACCCTGGCGCTCACCAGAAGAGTTTGAAGAGGAGGAGGTTTCCTCTGCATAAACCTTCTTGTGGTTAAAAAAAAATGGTTTGCAGGGACTCAATGTGCAACCCCCCCAAAAAAACACAACCCATTTTTTTTAGTGCAGTTAATGTGTTGTCCTGGACTATACCAAGGAGAGAAGGAGCCGGTTTTGCATACTTCTGGGTTATACCATTTCTCATTCTTTTCCATGCACTTCCATCAGAAAAAAGAAAACAAAGAAGTGCAAGCACGAGCTATGAATTCTGTGGCAGGGTTCAGTTTCACTCGCTGCACCTTCCTTAACAGAAATAATTCAGAAAGGGGGGAGGGGGGAAAAGACACCATGTACCCGCTCTCTCTCTCTTTCTCTCTCTCTCTCTCTGCAGCCAAGTATTCCTTTAGCCTGGCCGGACCCAGCTCTGGCATGAGCAGTCTTGCTGCCTCGGGGGGAGGGAGTGGTCAGCTCTGGCCATTTCTTTCAATCCTGGCTTGATTTGGCTGCTGTGGCCGCAGTGCTGGCCCGCTGAAGGAGAGCGTGGAACGCCTCCGGCTTCGCTGCTTAGGAACTTCCTTTCGAAGGTCTGGTTTGCTGCTACAGAAGGTTCCTGAAAGGCAAGAAACCAAACCAGAATATTGGCAAAACTGAACCAAAATCAGACCAGTTGGCTGTATGTGAAATACAAAGGACTTTAAAAAAAAAAAAAGAGAGGGAGTGAAGGGGTTTGAGTCACACTGTCAGTCACAGGGGTTTGAAGCCTGTGGGTGGATTTGGAATTCTGACACAGCATGGTGGGTGCAGCAAAAAAAAAGGCCGCCACAAAATGACTGCTGCAGGAGGCGGAGCCATCCACAAAATGATTGCCCCGGCATTACTTCAGTAACAGCCCCACTGCTGGACCTCCTGACGGCACCTGGTATTTCTGGCCACTGTGTGACACAGAGTGTTGGACTGGATGGGCGATTGGCCTGATCCAACACTGCCTTCTCTTATGTTCTTATGTTATGTTCTTAACACAGTGCCGATACTCGTGTTGTGGTGGCAGCTGCTGCCAAAGTAACATTAACTTCATAAAAACACTTGAAGGGTTCCAGAAAAGGTGCTGGCAGGTGCCGTGGCCACCCTGCTGAGTCTGTTGAATGCAGTGCTATCAATTCTGACTTGCTGTGGCTCTAACAGGTCTCAGCGGTTTCCAATGTGGGGATGTTTTAAACTGGAGATGACAGGGACTGATGCACAAAAAACAAATGCTCTGACAGTGAACTATCGACGTATGGGTTGCCAACCACCAGGTGGGGGACTGGAGATCTCCCAGAATTACAACTGCTCTCCATACGACTGAGAACAATTCCCCTGGGAAAAATGGTTGCTTTACATGGTGAACTCTGAGGCATGACACCCCACTGAAGTCCTTTCCCTTCTCAAATCCTACCCTCCCCAGGCTCCACCCCCAAACCTTCAGGACGATCTCAATCTGGAGTTGGCAACCCTACATGGGCCCTCCCCTAAGACAATTCCAGATGGATAGTCATGTGTATCTTTTGCAACAAATAAAAACCAGAAGTCCAGCAGCTCCTTAAAGACTAACAGCATTTATTACAGCATGAGGTTTTATGAGTTAGAGCTCACTTCCTCAGATGCAATGGAAGAAAGAAAAGCATTTTCCTCATTTGTACGCAGAAAGGGGGGGGGGGGGGGGGAGAGTTGAGCAAAGAAAGGCCAGGTATCATAAATCCGGTGTGGTTCTTCAATTTAGACTTAAAACTGTCTTTGTATGTAATGGATGATGACAGAGGTCAAAGGTTCTAGCCTCTCTGTCTTGCAGTGAAGATAAACAAAAGTTCCTCCTCTCCTCCTGTAATTTTCTGCATTAAAATGAGGGAAATGATTTTCTGTCTTTCATTGCATCTAAGGAAGTGAGCTCTAAAGCACATGCTGAAATAAATGATCTTTGTCTTAAAGGTGCATCTGGAGTTCTGTTTTGGTTCCCTCCCCTAAGAACAAGGCTTAATGGACTATAGCAGGGGTCAACAATGTGGTGCCCACGGGGTGCCATGGCACTCACAGACCCCTTTCCTGGCACCTGCCCAACGTTTTTAGAAAGTGGGTGGGGCTTTTTGTCCAGCAAGGATTCTGACTGGCCACTGGAGGTCTGATTGTCAGTGCAAATTAAAAAAAAAAACAATTGTTTCAGCAGTAGCTGCCACCACAGTACAAGGATGTTCACTCGGTAAACTTTGTGTAAGCAAGAAGAATGAACAATATGTTCATTTTAAAAAGTGTGCTGTTAAGCAGGACTTCTGCCTGAAATGTTAGAAATGCTACTATTACTGTTATGTGTAGGGATGGGCACGAACCCACAAACGAACCCTGGTTTGAGCACAGACCAGGCTGGTTCAGGGTTCCCCAAACCAGGTGTCTGGGAGAACATGCCTCCCACAAACCTCCATGGAGTTTCGTGAGGTTTGGGGAGGCTCCAAAGGCATTTAAATACCTTCAGAGCCCGACCAGAAATGAGCTCTGAAGACATTAAACACCACCCTGTGGCCCAACCCACGTGAGCTCCGAAGGCATTTAAATGCCTTTGGACCCCCACCTCTGCGTCAGGCCAGCCCAGAGTGAGCTCCAAAGGTTTTTATAGTCCTTCAGAGCCCAGCCCATCCAGAAGTGAGGTCCAAAGCCCTATAAAAGTCTTTGGAGCTCACTATCAGAGCTCAGTTGGGCCAGCCCAACTCAAAGGTGGGCTCTGAAGGCATTTAAATGCCTTTGGAACTTGTTTCCAGGTGGGCCAAACTCTCCAAACCAGTTCGTGCAATGGAGGAGTTCACTGGAGGTTCATGAAAAATCCCGAACCTCCATTTTCCTGGTTGTTGACCACCCCTAGTTATGTATAACCTCCCTCCCCGACATGTTATGGTTGGCTCTGCCTAATATGGCAGCCGTTTTGTAGTAGTGCCCACTGCCTGTGTCTGAATTCCAAAGGTGCCTGCAGGTTCAAAAAGTTGGAGAGACCCCTGGACTAGGGGGCCCACAGATCTGATAAAGCAGTTTCTTGTATCTGAGTGGAAGGGCTGAGAGGAAGTAGTGGCTCAGCAAATCAACCTCATACAGGGACCTTCTCCCCCTCCTGCTTCGAACTACCATCAGTGAAGACATTGGAGGGAGGGGATGCAGCAGCCAGGCACCCCACTGTAAGGTCTGAATCGAGCTCTGTTCCTAAAAAACTCTTACATGTTGTCCTGAGCTCACCTGCTCTTTTTTTTGTGCAGTATTTCCAAATCATCTGAACTTTAAAGGCTGAAAAGGGAATCGGCAGCTGGTCTGTGTTTCTTAATACAGTTGTTCTGATCTCCTGCAAACAGGGCAACCTGTAGGTTTAAATGGGTCCCTACAATGCACCCCCCCCCACCCCCAACTCCTTTTTCCTTTCACACTGCAGCTCTCCTGGAAAATGTGTCATGGTCACCTCCGAACCCCTTTTTAGATCAAGAAAGTATCAATGCAGTGGTGAAGGAACCAGTTGGGAGGGTGATCAGAAGAAGAAACAAAATACGACCCTCTTTTTCCTCTGCTGTCTCCAGGTGCTTCTCCGATGGGGGAAATGGAAGAAGACTGACCCAGTGTGTCTCCAGTTGGGGGTGGACCCTCTGCTAGGTTGTGGCCCTTGGTGTGTGCCCAGCCATGCCATCCCACTCCCTGACACCATCTCCACTCCAGCTACAAAGCTCACTCTTCTGACTGGCAACCTATTTTTAAAGCCAGAAGCAACTGTGCCAATATCAGCAGAAAAGCTCACCTGAAATCTTTTAACTCCTGCTTTGTGCTAGTTTCTTCCTTCTTGCTTTCTGGGGAATCAGCACTGGTTGCCTGCTGCAGGCTCCGGGTGACGGGGCCTCCAGTCCTCTCTCTCGACTTCACGCTAAACCGATCAGGCTTTTTTTTGCTGGATGACGACTTGCTGGCCAGGGACACTTTGTTCCGTTGTATTCGGACATGCAGTTTGCGGGATGCTTTGCTCGAGAGTCCGGAGGAACTGTTTTTCGAGATCCCCTTCGGTCTTTTGCCCTCCGCTGGAGTTGCTTTGGCCACTCTCACGGGGCTGGCAGTCCTGGGTGTCCACGCCCAGCTTTTTGGATCGAATGGGTGGCATGAATTTGACATTTTGCTTCAGTCTGAAGGTTGCCGAGGGCAGCTGAATGGGCATGGGTCCAGAGCTCCGAGCTCTGGTCTTGCCCAAGTGAGCCTGTGTGTTTTGCATTTTGATCTCGGCATCTGCTGTCCGTCGTCGCTGGTTTCCACTTTTGTCGCTGCCAGGAGAGGAAACGGCACTCTTCTTTTTAGTGTTCTTTTTAGAAGGTGGGGAAATGGGTTTCTTGGGACAGCTATAGGAAGCGTGCTTGTTCAAACTTCCAATGTACGTGAATTCTCTGTTGCAATAGGGGCAGATGTGAGTGCTGGACTCTACCGTGCTGTTCCTCAGCTCTGCCTTCTGCTGAGACTTCTTTTTCTGCAATATTGCTTTCTGGACCAGTTGGTTCTTCTTCTTCAGTGCGCTTATTTTAAGTTTGTTAGAGGACATCCTGCTCATTTCAACACTGAAATTGAGTTTCTTGGGCTGTCCCATGCGCCTGAAAGAGTTGCTTGCAGGACCCGGAAGGACAACCCCATTTTTGGGGCGTACTGTCTGTTTTAATGGCACAGGATTCTTTTTAGGTGTATACCGTTTCTTGTCACTGGCAGAAGCACACGCTAAGATATGTTTGTGCAATTCAGGCATGTTGTCCACGCTTTTCCCACACTTTGTGCAGCGGATGGCAGTGGTGAAAGTTTGCGGGATATTATGAGTGGTGAAGTTGGTGGCAGTAACTCCAATCCCATTAGGATTGCGGTGGTGATATTGGAATGGAGGGGGCTTAAAACTTGGGTAGTGCTGATTGAGTCCCATACGGACATCAGGATCTTTAGACTTGACCCCTGCAGCCATTACTTTGATGGTGGTATACAGCTCTTCGGAAGAGTCATTGAGTTCTTCGTCTTCCTCCTCCTCCTTAGTTGGTTCAGCGGATTCATCTGGCAGGCTCTGCATATGTTCAATGTTGGCCTTACTAGGGTCTGTAAAGTTTTGCGGCCGTAGAGTCCCACTTTCAAATTCATGGTGGGTGCATTCTTTGTCGGGGTGTAGATCTCGTTGGTGCTGTTGCAAATTGCATAAAAAGGCAAACTCCTTCTTGCAGATGGAGCAAACAAAAATGTTCCCAACTCCGTGGAGCAAGAAACGATGTTCGGACAAGTCTGTTTTATCCCTAAAAAGCTGTACGCAGAATTCACATTTGAAGGGCCAATCCTCAGCATGAATGGAGAGATGTTTAGTTAGATCTTTAATGGAAAGGAAGGGAGACTCACAGACATTGCACACAAAGTTCTTGTTAAATGTTTCCTGAATGAGATCTGTTTCGTTGGAACTGTGTGAGTCTTCCCTGGGCTTTTGAAGCTCGTTGTCCATGTCTTCTTGTTTAAATGACATGATGGGGACTGAGTTTTCTGTGTTATCACCAGGGGAAAGGACTGAAGAAACCGCAAACAGGGGAGGTGGAGAAGGAGAAGAAGAAGAGGAAGAAGAAGGGGAGGAGGAAGAGGATGAAAAGGAGGAAGAAGAGGATGATGAGGAGAGATTGGGAGGGCCTGGTGAACCACAGCTAAGAGGTTCTACAGAGGGAACTGGTGATGCTGAGACCGTAGGAGAAAGGATCGGGAGAGGGGACTGAGAGCAGTAGCATTGGACAGGGGAGAGGGACATGAACTAGGAGTGACACTAACATGTTCTTCCGCAAGTGGTGATGGGACAGTAGGAAGCAGAGGAGGGGGTGGAGTGGGAACCTTTAACATAGGGGGGCAGGGTGGTGGGGAAGGAGAATTTGTTGGGGTCAGGAGAGGAGGAAGCTGACATGAAGAGACAGTAGCTGCTGGAGGTACAGATTTCTCAGGGGAAGGGCTACCAGATCCCAACTCAGAAGCTGGCACATGGACTGCAGCATGAAGCTCAGGCTCTGGATGAACTTCGGTGGATTTGCCTACACTCTGGCTTGCATTCTTTTCAGCCGCTGAATGTTCTGAGGCCGAATCAGTCCCATTGTATTCGTTCAGCAAAACTTTCTGTAACATGGATGTGGTTGGCTTCTTCTTAACGCTACTACATGTTGGCTGTATCACATTAACCTCCTTGCTGTCCTTGGGTTCAGCATCAGCAGAAGGCTTTTTATGTACGCTGAGATCTAACACTGACTCCCAAGGAACCTGGGCCCTGTTCTTGGAATTTGATCTTTGCTTGACGCTGCTGGATAAATCCAAAGGCTGCTGGTTGCACACATTGCCAAAGGGAGGATTGGCTGTCCAGTCTTTCGATGCTTTATATTCTTCTAAACAAAGAGGGCTCATGGTCTCCTTTTCATCTCTACCTGACAAACTCCATGCAGGAGAATTGCTATGACTTTCTACCTTGGGCATTTTTGATCCTAGTACTGCATCATTCCAAAGGGATTTCCCCTCACCCACTTTGCCATAGTCCCGTAGAGATGGACTGTGCTGTGGAGAACTGGGAGGGGAACTGGTTCTCCTTTTGAACCTGCTTGAAGCTGTGGGCAGAAGAGGTGGAGATGCAGCCGGAAGTCCCAACTTGGGGATTTCTGTTGACGATGATGATGGAGGCGACGGAGCTACCTTACTACTGTCCTGAGTCTGGAGAAGTTGCTTCAGCTTTGATGATAAGTAAATACTTTTCTCTTTGGGAAAAGACAAGCTGTCAGCTGTTGATATGGTAAGAGGAATTGTTATTGAGCAGAGTGACGTTATTGGCTCAGGATCCATTTCCGTTTTTATCTTCGAGAGGAGAGGGGGACTTGTGGTCCTCCTCTTTTTAGGCTCACTGTTACTACCGACTGGAGACTCTTTTGGTACATCGGTCAGATGGGTTTGCGTAGCCTTCACGCTTGAGGAGATTTCCACCGTCACGGGACTGAGTAAACAGTTTATTCCATAGAGTTCTGCAGAGCTGGATTCCACCTCGATCACTTCACAATTGCTTGTGCTACTGTTGGACTGGATCTTACCATCAATATAGTAATTGAGATTTTCAGATATATTGCTGGAAACATCCATAATGTATACATCATCAGCCTCTGTCTCCTCCTCGAGATCTGTGCTGGCTACATACACATTCTGAGCTTGCTGGCTTTGTTCTGCTGGAACTTGTGGCTCTTCTGGTTTTCTTCGGACACCTTTGGGGATCAGATGACGCTCATGAACCCGCCGCTGGTGCCTGCGCATATTAGTATGGGTTCCAAAAACCTTCCTACAATATTTGCATGGGTGCATTTCTTTGGGTTCCCTGATCTCTTCAAGAAGAACGGAGTTTGATGTTTCTTGAGACATTTTACTGTTATCCAAGGACGTCAAGTCTTGCTTGGTGTTAATTTCCTCTTTTACACCACCATCTTCTGCAATCACTTGGCTTTTAGCACCACCATCAGAAATCAGAGCTGAACCAAGTGTTGGGAATGACTTCCTTCTTGGCCCAGCCTCATGACGTCGCTCATGCCTTCGCCGGTTGATCTGTGTGCCAAAGGCTTTGCCACAATAGCGGCATTTGAAAGCATGACTAATGGCTGATATGTGTATGTGCATGTGGCGTTCGAGTCCTTGCTTTGTTGTGAATTTTCTTTCACAGTGTTGACAAGGGTACATAAACGTTCCCTGGATACTGCCGTTGGATTCCTCCTGGACTTTGGAAAATTTCACCATGGGCTTTTTCTTGGGGGAGCTTTCTGGAGATTCTTCAGATATGCTGCTCTGCTCTTCCACAGATTCGAGTCTGTCTTCACACAAAGACATGGTCTCCATCTCAGGGATTTCTTTAGGCAAATTTACATCATCTTCTTCTTCTTCTTCCTCCTCCTCCTCCTCTGGCTGCTCCTCCTCTTCCTCTTCTTCTTCCTCATCATCTTCATCTTCCTCTCCCTCCACTTCCTCAAGCTCTTCTCTCTCCTCCAGAACTTCTGATTCACATACTATTGCTTCTTGTTCCTCTTCTGTCATTGTATGGGGCTCACTGACAGGACTGGAGATGACCAAGTTTGGAAGTGTGTCTTGATTTACCATCTCCTGGATCACAGCAGTCTGTTCCAGTGAAAGCACGGCTGAAACAGAAGGGCTTGTATCTTCCTGTTTATGGCCTGATTTTTTTTTTTGTTTAGAAAAGGAAAAGGAGAACAAATACATTTAGAGAACATTCTTTAAATATAATGTGAAGGATTCTTTTCTCTCCCCCCCCCTTCAAAAATCTGACATACCCCAGGGACCCTGCTCCCCCCCCCCCCAATTTTAAGATACAAGTGGTAAAACTATATTTTATTGGGTTATATTTACTGACTAAAATGGCCATGGTTGGCACTGGATTGTTTCTTAGCCCCCTCAGAATCTTATTCTAAATAGTTAACTTTTGACAGAATTTAACTAAATACACAGAACCAGTGTTCCCTCTAAGCTGAGTTAGTGTGAGCTAGCTCACAGTTTTTTAGCCTCTGGCTCACACTTTTTTTGTCTTAGCTCAGGAAGGATGGCTCCAGAGCAAACTAATTTATCCAGTAGCCAAATAGATCGCTCACAACTTTAATGCCAGCAGCTCACAAAGTTGAATTTTTGCTCACAAGACTCCACAGCTTGGAGGGAACATTGCACAGAACACATGTTTAACAATTCTTACCTTCTTTAGGGTCTCTCATATCTGCAGAAGTAATATCCAAAACAGTCTTCTGGTTTTTGTCTGTGGCTTTCTTTCCTTTGTTTTTTGCCTCGTGGGATTTTTTCTTCCCTGAGCAAAGAATACAAAAACAACATAAAAGGAAATTCACTTTTAACGCTTTACTGTTGTTGTTTTTAGTTACCTTAAATAAATGGAAAAATGGGTGGGTGGGAGAGATTAACAACAAGAGACTAAGGTGTAAAGGTTTAGCGAGGAAGGGAATTCAACAGAAGACCTAGGAATATACAAAATATTTTTGCCTGGTACATAAAAGTCGAGCAGGACTCTGGAAAACTGGCACATAAAATAAAGCTCACTATGCCTTCATTCTTTGCCTGTAGCTACTTGTTTGTGCATATTTAGTACCCCCAACATTGTCTTCTCCATAGCAGTTTAGATTTAAAAAAACAACTATTTAAAATACTTATATTCTGTCCTCTAGCCACAGTCCTCAGGGCATTGTAACCTCAAAATAAAATAAAATGCTGAAAAACAATAGAAGAATTGAAAAAGAAATCAGCAGCCCCCCGTGCTGTCAAGTTGCAGCCGACTTATGGCAACCCTGTGAGGTTTTCAAGGTCAGACACGTTCAGAGGTGGTTTGCCACTGCCTGTCTCTGTGTAGCAATACTGGACTTCCTTGGTGGTCTCCCATCCAAATACTGACCAGGGCCAACCCTACTTAGCTTCCAAGATCTGATGAAACTGGGCTAGCCTGGGCCATCCAGGTCAGGGCCATTAAACACTGGCGGTGGAAAGCGCCATCAAGCTGCAGCTGACTTACAGCTATTCTGCGGGGTTTTCAAGGCAAGTGGTGAACAGAGGTGGTTTACCATTGCCTGCCTCTGTGTAACAGCTCTGGACTGTGTTGGTGGTCTCCCATCTAAATACTGACCTGGGCCGACCCTACTTAACTTCTGAGATCTGACAAGATCAGGTTGGTTTGGGCTATCCAGGTGAGGGTACAGATCCTATTAGAGGCCATTGCCTAGGAACTGTTTCTAGCAGGCACTAAAGACCCATCAAAGTAAGTTCTACCTGAACATGTATGAGGCAGGAGTTCCACCACCACCTGCCTCAGATTGCAATCTACCTCACCTCTGAAATAATTCATTTTGCTTAAGTCTTTCCCGTGACAGAATACATTTCTGTGTCTTTATTTTCCCCTATTTTTTTTACAAAGTGCCCCTCACCGTTGATTTTCTTTTGCAATAAACAACCAATGACAATAAGAAGTAACTTTAAATAAATAAAAATATTTGAATCCATTACTGTACTGAATATTCCAAAAAGTACCCCCTAAATCAATTTAAAAAATGAACTTTGTGTCACACAGCCTGCTTGCTCATTTGACCCAACCCCCAAAGCATTATCTGCCCCAAGGTCTTAGGGCAGGTCACATTTTTTTCTATTATTATACCAGGAAGAAGTGAACTTGACTCCAAAGTATGTGACCTGAACCTCTTTCTGAACTAGATCAGGAGTGAAGGATTCTGGAGTGGGATCTACAACTGTGGATCTACAACTGTTAGACAAATACAGGTACTGAAACTTAAAAAAATAGGGGTGGGTGAGACAGAAGAAAACAGACAGTGAAGAATCACTTGATGCAGAACTCCAGCCTCATTAAATTTGACTCTGTTTATGAATAAAAAACAAAAAGCAAACTAGACCCCCGTTCTACATTTTCACTACAAAAGGATCTGAAATAGATTGGAACACCTGAAACAGAAAAGCAACATAGAAATGGTGAGTAGTTTCCAGGAAGGATATCCTTCTTCACAAATGTTAACCTTCCTGCCCCAATTAAGTATCTGTGCATTACTCAGTGCCTGCATCAGTAACTTGCTTTAGGAAAGTCTGATTACCGGCAAATACTCACAACAGGTACTTGCAGCAAGTCAGACAGATAAAAGGAGCAGACAATATTACAGAACCAGCAGCAACTCACAGAACCAGCAATTTATTTATTTATCCTTCAATTTGTATACCGCTCACCCCCTAAGGGCTCTGAGCGGCTATATTCAAATACAATCAATCCTTACCTAGGGCCACACACATACATTGGGGAGGTGACTAGCCTAACAGGCACCCTCTCTAGCGCGTCTTTCGTTGTTGTTGTTATCTGCGGAAGATCTTCCTAGTCCGGCGGCGATGTCCTCCTGGCGTAGGTCTTCTCTCGGCTGCCTGTGACTTCCCCGAGCCTGGACCGAGCGCACGTCCGGGCGTGCTCGCTGCTGGCCTGCAATGCCCCCAAACCCATATATCCAATGTCTTAAGCCTTAAATGTTCTCTGAAAAGGTACCATTTTCACATCTGAAAGTCGGGATGATGCAAAACACGATTCTCTGGGAAGGGAATTCCAGTCTTCATGTCACTATCAAAAAAGCCCGGCCTCATGCCCCTAAAGGAGCAGAAACGTCATGTTCAATATATCTAATTCTCAACACTGCCCCATTGGTGAATACTGAAATCCAGAAACTGGAGCTGGGAACACATAAGGCAGATCTTCCTATGAACCTGAAAAAAGCCTCAGGTTCGCAGAAAAATCTTAAATCTTAAACACACACACAAACACCTACTGGAGGGTTAACTACAAATAACAGAAGTAATGTTTGTACCTTAAGAAATGAATGCCCTCTGAGATCTCAGTGTCCATTGTGGGTTGTTGCTAGGAAATCACAACAATATTGCCAGCCTTTAAACCTTGGTTTCTGTAAATAAAAGGGGAGGGCCCATTCCAGGGCTCTTTTCGCCTCCCAGTCCACCCCTGCTCCCCTCCCTCCTGCCGTGAAGGGAGGACTTACCAGGTCCAGGTCCAACAACCACCACTGAATGACTTGCTTCCATGCAATTTCTGCAACTCACCCAGTTGCAGCAGTGGCTACAACTTGATGCCATACACCTTGCTTGGGTCCAGCAGCTCCCTCCACACAATTTATGCAACTTGGCTGGGCCCAGCATTAGCCACCCCACAACTCACCTGAACAACTTGCTACTACATGACTTTTTAAACTTGACCAGACTTTTCCCAGAGAGATGCTGCCAGGGGAAGCTTACAGACAGTGCGGTGTAGTGGTTAGAGCGTCAGTCTAGGAGATCCAAGTTCAAAACCCACTCTGCCAAAGAAGCTTGCTGGGTGACCTTGCATCACTCACGCAGTCTAATCTACCTCACAGGGTTGTTGTGAAGATAAAACGGGGGAGAAGAGAATGACATAAGCTGCACTGGCTCCCCACTGGGGAGAAAAGGTGTGTTGGAAATGAATAAATAATAAAACTGAAGACTGGGGTGGGGAAAGGAAGGTTGGAGAGTGGAAAGGAAAGAAGAAAGCAGGGAAAGGGGAGAGGACACAGGGGCTCCCAGGAAGAGAGAAACAGGAAGTAGTGTGAAAAATGAAGCACCCCCCCCAGCAAGTCCGTGTAGGTTTTTTGTTTGTATGACCCTACAAAGCTGCCTCATTCAACGCCAATCCATTGGCCCATCTAGGTCAGTATTCTTTACTTTGTCTGGTAGCAACTTTGCAGAACCGTGGGCAGACAAAGGTCTTTTCCAATACCTGGAGATGCCTGGGATTGAACCTGGCATCTTCTTCATGCAAAACATGTGTTCTACTCTGGAGCCACTGAATACAAAGCAAGGCCTCAAAAGAATGCCCTTGGTCCATAGGTAGTTAATAGGATGGCCTTTAAAATATCCTGCAGTGCAATCCTAAGCAGACCCAATGAACTCTGTTTACATTGCACCACTGGTCCCATATAGGTCTGGGTTTTTTTTAAGTAGACCCCTAAACCAACTTGAGGGGCAGTCAAGTTGTCACAAAATCAGAGTTATATGCTCCGAACATAATGTCCTTGTTAACATACAGGCAGCTGCATCCTGGGCCAGCTGCAGTTTCAAGGCACTTTCAAAGGCAACCCCATGCAGGGTACGTTACACAAGGGAATTTGGATGTCACCAAGACATGAGAACAATGGCCAGATCCTTTGCAGTGGGGGAAAGGGCAGAGCTAGCAAACCAGAGGGAGAAAAGAGCAAGTCTAGCCGTCACTGCCACTTTTGACATGTGCAAGCAGCACTGGATCCAAAAGTACAAGCATACAATGCAAGCCTAAGTTAAGGGGAGCACAACTCCACACTAAAGAGGCATTAATATCATTATTTATTACATTTTTGAATTGCCCATCTCTGCTACTACAGGGCTCAGGGTGGTGTACAACAGTCAATAAAAACATAAAAACTGTAACAATTAAAATACAGCAGTACCAATAAATAAAGTTAAAACTCCAGATGGTGAACTGAAATTAGTCCCCATTCCCGACTGCCCAGCTAACATGTGGGCAGGGTAGGAAGAGCGATGACTGACCTGGAGAGCAGAAGAAGGTGCCAGCCAGGGTGAAAACCATTGCTGTCCTCAACCAAACACCTGGCGGAACATCTCTGCCTTACAGGCCCAGTGGAAATGCATGAGATACCCCTCGAGGTATTCGACAGAGAGGGCCAGGACTGAAAAAGCCCTGGCCAAGGACAGCTGGAAATCTTTGGGGCTGGGGACCACCAGCTGATTGCTATCTGAGGAGTGCAATGCTCTCCCGGGGACATACCAGAGGAGATGGTCCTGCAGATACGTTGGTCCCTGACTGCTCAAGGCCTTAAAGGTCAACGCCAAAACCTTGAACTTGACTCAGACTTCTACTGGAAGTCAGTGGAGCTGGCATGGCACAGCCTGTATGTGTGCTGTCCCTGATGTTCCTGTCAGGACCTGCGCTGCTGCCTTCTGGATCAGCTGAAGCTTCTGGGTCAGCCTCAAGGGCAGGCCAGCGTAGAGCAAATTGCAGTGGTCTAGCCTGGAGGTGACCGTTACATGGATTACCGTGGCTAGGTCAGGGCACGGCAAGAAATTCACTGCCACAGGAGGTGGTGGCAGCTACAAGCATGGACAGGTTCAAGAGGGAATTGGATAACATATGTAGCAGAGGTCAATGGCTATTAGCCACAAGGTCATCTTGATAGGATTCGGTCTCAGCCTGCTATTTTTAACTACCCCACCACGGCCTCCAAACCCACAGCCAAATCTTGCAGGGCAGCATCCGGGTGGCTGCCCAATAACAGATATAGCTGGGTGTCATCAGCATACTAGAGGACAGATTCTCTCCCAGCACCACCCTCTACCTCTGGCCATGGAGAAATGAGGTAAGCTACTGAAGGGCCACCCCATGAACTCCCACGTCGGCGAGGTGGTGGGTCAAAAGATCACAGTCGACCATATTGAATGCTGCTGTGAGATATAACAGTAGCAGCAGCACCGACCTGCCTTGATCCAGCTGTCTGTGGAGATCGTCTGTCAGGGTGATCAACACTGTTTTCATCCCGTGGCTGGGGCGGAAGGTGGACTTGAATGGATCCAATGCTGATGTGTCATTTAGGAAACCCTGGAGCTACTTGGCTACCACTCTCTCAACTACCTCAATTACCTTATCCGGAAATGATAAATTCGAAACGGTATGACCACAGCCTTCTTGAGACCCTCTGGATAGTCCCCTGTTTCCAGGGACAAATTGACAATGTCCATCAGCAGGCCCCGTATCCTCTCATCACTAGCTTTCACAACCCAGAGGGACACAGATCTAGGAGGCACGGGGTTTGCCTAAAAGCACCCAGGATCCTTTCAGCATCAGCAGAGGAGAGCAGGCTGAAGGTATCAAAAACTGAAGCCAAAGGCGGCCAATGGGCCTCCAGTTCACATACCGCATTAATACTGGCAGTTAGGACATGGTGGAGCGACAGGACTTTGTCCTCAAAAAAGCTTGTGAATGCCTCACAGTTAATGGTCAAATTCCTAGTATTATGGTTCCCCTCCAGTTACCCTAAACAATTGTGCTGGGCGTGAGCTAGTGGATATAAGAGCATAAGAGAAGCCAATGCTGGATCAGGCCAAAGGCCCATCCAGTCCAACATTCTGTGTCACACAGTGGCCAGAAATACCAGTGCCGTCAGGAGGTCCACCAGTGGGGTCAGGACACTAGTAGCCCTCCCAAGCACCAAGAATACAGAGCATCACTTGCCTCAGACTGAGACTTCCTATCTACACCTTGTGGCTAATAGCCATTGACCTCTGCTACATATGTTATCCAATTCCCTCTTGAACCTGTCCATGCTTGTAGCTGCCACCACCTCCTGTGGCAGTGAATTCCATGAGTTAATCACTCTTGAGTGATGAAGTACTTCCTTTTATCCGTTCCTTTTTATCATTTTATCTCTTCTTTGCAGCCTTCACCGCCACCTCATAGGATTTCATAAGTGTCCTATAATATGCTCTTGTATCTTCATCGTGAGCTCACTGCCAAACTTGCTCAAGTTGTCTGAGTTCTCGTTTCATCCCCGAGTTCTGCAGTATACTGGGGGACAGTCTACGGCAAGAACACAGAGGACATGGGGAGGCAACCTCATTGATGGCTTCAGAGAGACGGGAGTTCCAGTCCTCTATCAGCTCATCCAATGAGGCCCCAGAAGGCATTGGATCCAGCAGAAGGCATTGGATCCCACAGAGCATTTTGGAATCCAATTGGATCCATGAGTCTCTGTGGGTGAGCATAAATTAATTTTGCACATCTACTGTAATGGTTACCAGGTTCTTGTACAGATTACAGAGAAATCAAAACGCCGAAAGGCGCAACACAGACTCTACATATTACAACTACAGAAGTTGTCATAATGTGAGAAATCATGTCGACTAGGCAAGTTCTCATAAACATATTTGCACTGTGTGAATTATTTTCATTGCGCAATCAATGCAAGTCTTCTTTAGGCAGAACTGGATGAAGACACTTAATTAGAATTACTCCGGGCAGCACAATCTGTTTTGCATTGGAAGAAATTGAGACAGGGAAAAAATTTTTGTTCCAGCTATGTGACCAGATAAGGGAAACTGGATCTCAAACTACTACAGCAATGGAGAAAAAAATGGATCTCTCAAGATCCTGGGCTAACACTGCCATGTCCTGGTTCTGCCTCTGTGATTTCCTCCCTTGTTCAACATATTTTATGCTCCTGCCGATTTGACATGAGAGGAATGGCTGCCAGACTGATGGCTTCTTCAATGCTGCACTGACATCAACTATCTCGTAGTTTGGCAAGTTACAGATGTGGTCCAACTGACTTGATTTTTAAAGCAAAGTTGTAGCAACTATTGTTTTCCTCTTCTTGATGCTTCTTGCATCGACAGCTAGACCATGTCCTTGATAACCTCTCAATAGGAGTTTCTAAACTGCCCCACAATGAAAAATAATTTCCGAGTCCTCTGTACAAAATACTCCAAAGTGCGAAGGGGTGGGGGGAGACTACAGCAGAAGAGAACATCCCCAGTTTGATTCGAAAGCAGCTGAATAAGGAAGCCACTCTCTTCCTCATTAGGGTGGGCCACTGTAGACCCTTTGCGCCAGGCTCTAACTTAATCAGTATTAATTTTAAAATGATCTAGACACCACCCATTGTATCACACTGGACAGCAAGGTGCCTTGCAAAGACTACAAGCAGTACAAAATAATAAGATAAGGCCAGATTAAAATACAAATCTGGAATAAACGGCAATGCAGCACTAAGGGGAAAAAAATTCAAAACCTTTTGCAATTATAAGATGCCAAAGATTAAATAAGTAAAAGTTTTCGGCTGATGCTTGATGTCTTTTACAGCAGGGACCAGGTTATTGTTTGTGGAGGGCATTCCACAGTTGGGAGTACCAGAAGAGAACACAATCTAGCTCTCGCAGCCCTGAGCAGGGGCACCCCACATTATCGCAATGTATGGACAAAATAACAATGAGTCTTGTGGCATGTTCTTGTTAACCATTAATTAATTTAGATATTTATAGCCCACTAAGGACCCAATGTGGCTAACAACATTGCTCTCCATTGCATCACTGCAACAACTATCCTGCGAGACAGGTCAGGTTTAGAGAGACCAGCCCACCGTCATCAGGCAAGCTGCCACAGCAGAGTGATTTGAATCTGGGTCCTACTTCAGTACTCTAATCATTACACTATGGCTTTAAGGTGCCACAAGGTGCTGCTACTTTGGTTGCAGCAGACTAACAAGGCCATTCCTCTGGATCTCTATGAGCAATTTTGTTTCCCGGAGCTCACCTAGAGCGAAGCTGGTTTTTTGCCAGAAAATGCCCTGGTAAACATTCTATTTGGGAGTTCCCTCAGGATCAAGGAGAGAGAGTGTTGTATAGTGGTTGGCCTAGGAGACCTAGGTTCGAATCCCCACTCTGCCATGGAATCCTGCTGGGTGAACTTGGGCCCATCACACACTCTCAGCCTAACCTACTGTGAGGGTAAAACAGAGGAGAACAATGTAAGCTGCTTTGGGTCCCCACTGAGGAGAAAGCTGGGGGTATAAGGTGGGGTATTTATGAATACATAAATCCAATAAAGGATTCCATATTCCAGCTTTATGGAGTATTTTATTAAGAATAAAATAAAACAAGAATGAGAATAAAGGATTTCCAGAGGGGGGGGGGGCTGTCTCTCTCTCTCCTTTCATTCAAAGTTGCCTTCTTCTCCATTGGCCCCCTGGAACCAAAGCACAAAGGAATAACCCAATGTACCTTGGCTTACATAGTGCTACAAGATTTACTCTCTCAACAGAACCAAAGATGAGCAGAAGCGGGAAGGAAGAAATCAGCTAGTTTATTGCATATGAAAAGCACAGTCCCAAAGTCACCCAAACTGTACAGCGCAGGACACGGACGTCTGGCATCTCATTTTCTGATCCAAAGCCTTTGTGGGAAAGGCCAGAACCACTTTGAACACCACAGAGATGAGACACCCTGAATATCTCACACTTCTCATCCACTGTGCCCACAAACGTTCTCCTGCCTTCGTTTCTTTGCTTAACATACATCCCCGAGAAGCGTTATGGCTATGATGAACTTGAAAGCTGTCCTTCCTTTTGATGTTTTTGTTGGTAATCATAAAGATCACTTTGGGACTGGCCACACAAAGCAGCCTTATACTGAAATCAGACCATCGATTCATCGATGTCAGTATTGTTTGCTCAGAGCGGCAGTGGCTCTCCAGGGTCTAAGGTTGAGGTCTTTCACGTCCTTTTAACCAGTGATGCCGAGGACCCAAACCTGGAATCTTCTCAATGTCAAGCAGATGCTCTACCACTGAATCCCCTTCCTGATTCTTTTTTAACAGACCAAAATAGCTACCTGTAATTTTCCAGTTTTAAGTGATTCCCCAGAAATGGCCTGCACCAACCCATTGCCTTGCCTTGTATATGAACACATCCAGCTACCTTAAAACACGATACCACCAGCCTGTTGAGCTCAGTACTGCTGACGCTAAGTAGCAGCAGCCCTCCGAGTTTCAGACAGAAGTTCTTTCCCCAGCACTGAATGACCTGAGATTCTTTAACTAGAGACGCCAGCAATAAAACCTGGGATGCTCGGATGCAGAACACATGCGCTCGTTCACTGAGCCACAGCCCCTCTCTATCATCTCCTCCATTCCTCATCCTCTGTTTGGGGAAGATGTTTGCACATTTGCCCTTCACAGCTCCTCTGTGCGTTGTACATGGTGGGGGCACTTGCGCCCCACTCCCGACTGCCGTGTTGCCACGTTAGGCTACATGAAATGAAAGGTAGCTAATGGCTATTATGCAGTAGGTTAAAAAGAAGAAATGAAATTCAAAATGTTAAGGGTGGAACCACTAGGCATTTCTCTCCTTTTCCCTACTGTTAAGTTCATTATGGTTCCTGAAACCCAAAGGTGGCAGTACAAAACAAGAGTTGATCTGTAACAGCTGCTAACTGGGAGGGACTAGACATACTCAAAGAGAGAGAGAAAAGATTCACAGGTAACGGGAGAGATACAATTCACCAGAAATCTATTATTGTCTGCACCCCCCACATGCAAACACTGATGCCTGCGGCCATCCAGGACAGCATCCCAGGAGGAGGAGGAGGAGGAGATTGGATTTATACCCCACCCTTCACTACCCAAAGGAGCCTCAGAGCGGCTTACAAACTCCTTCCCCTTCCCCTCCCCACAACAGACACCCTGTGAGGTAGGTGGGGCTGAGAGAGCTCTGACAGAAACTGCTCTTTTTCAAGAACAGCTCTTATCAGAGCTAGGCTTGCCCAAGGTCATCCAGCCAGGTGCAAGTGGAGGAGTGGGGAATCAGACCCGGTTCTCCCAGATTAGAGTCCACAATCTTAACCAATACACCAAACTGGTTTTGTGTTAGGAAAATATGTTAAGGGAAATACACTGCAGGCACACCAACTGCATAGCACACTATCGTGGTAGTGAAAGCTGAGCTTTAAGTAGCTCAACTGGACTCTAAGACAATCAAAGCATGCATCCTTCTCTTTAAGAGACTGCTTGAAGGCTCCTACAGCTATACGAAGGACAACAGACGTACTCCAAAAAGTTCCTCAGTAGGAACCGGCACCCACTCCTGAGAAACACGAGGCTCCCAACATTTCACAGTGGTTGGCACATTATCCCACAGAGGAAGCTTGTCCCTAAAGACTATATCTGTTAGCAGAATTCATTTGGTTTTGGGTCTGGAGCAATGCAGTTAGCAACAGTTTCTAAAGGAGACACAAACTGGGAATTAGTATGGACAAAGAAGGGATACGCAAACAGGCGTGAAAAGCAAGAGGAGCTGAGCAGGTCTGGGCAGAAGGAAACCAGCAACAAGTTCTACAGAAAGCCTACCAGGAATGGGGGCTCGGCTGGATCTGGGTGAAGGGGACCATGACAGCATAGACAGCTGCAGCAGAAAAAGGGTTGAGATTTACTTGTGAAGGTAGGAAAGTACATCAGCTCGTCCAGTGAGTGAGATCTATAGCTCTCGGTGAGCCAGTCGCACCCTCCTGCCTCTCCCCGATTCTGTATCTACACCTAAGATTTTCCCTATTTCTCATCACTTAATGTGGGTTGCTTTTCAGAGGGCAGCTGTCTTTATTTGCAACTCGTCGCCAGGCCTCTGATCTGTTTTCCTTTGCCTCGGAACAGGGTTTTTCACTTGTTAGCCTTGTGAACAAACAATTATGTAGGTTTGAAAAGCCTCAAGAGAACTGAAGAGGTTCCTAAGCAGCTCTGCAATTTCAAACACCAGCTCTGGAATTAGGCTTTTGTGACCTTAACACTGAATTACCCAGGAAGAGGTGATTCAGCCAGCAGCTGCTCTGACGCTTACTAAAAACAGCCAGGATGACAACTTGAGCGCAAATGTAACTCTAGATCCACTGGAACAGTGGCTGAAAAGCAAGTGGAAACAGCCAAAGCTTTATATGCGTCCTCTGCTTTGGTACTTTCTATCCTTCTTCCAGACAGTTTGCACGAACAAAAATTCTTGCACGCGCCAGAGCACCTTGAAAGAACTGTTAAGCTTATTCCTGGGCAAATCTCACCATTTTGGCAAGACTGGAACTTGGACACACCAACAGGTATGACTGACGGCTGGAAACACTACACTAATGGTTTCCAAATTTTGTCATGGGGAAGTGCAATAATACAACTGGGTTAAATTGTACAAAGGCAGGTAAATGTGCTTGTATTTAGCAAAATTTGGATTACTTTTTTAAAACTTCAATTTCTGGAGCAGGGAACTGCAACAGGTAGCTTGCTTACAAGCTACTGGAGGTCCCCAACCGCTGCAGTGTAGGTCGTGTATCTCCTAGAAGACCCAGGGGAAGATTGTACAAAGATCTGCTCTAGGCTTTTTTTCTTTTTCTTTTTAAGAGTTTATTTCCTAAGACTTTTCTCTCTGCTGCTTAGCTAATAACCATTTCTGGTGCTCTTCCTAGTCCATGTTCTGTGTCTATGATGGAACAAAACTTGGTAACATGCCAGGAAATTAGCAGGTCAGGATACAGCAACAGACCATCCAGAGGAGTTTTCCACCCAGGTTTTCTCCTCAGTTTTGCTATTCAGATGTTAAGTTCAACTTCCCAGCATTCCTTAGCAGCCGTGGTTTAGAGACCAGGTTCTGGAGTTCACTGCCATTAGTACAGGTGCCTTTCAAAGAACGATTAGGCATGGTCTATCAACAGCTAGTACCACCGATACCTCCATATTTTAAGAGTCAGCGTACTTCTCAATACCAAATTCTGAGACATTGCAACAGTGTGTGTGTGTGTGTGTGTGTGTGGGAGATCTGACTTATGTGCCCTGCTTCTTGGCATTCTGGGCAATTGGCTGGCCTCTGTGAGAAACAGAAGGACTTTTTGGTCTAACCTAAGCAGACCTCTTCCTACATTGTTCTTAAAACAGGGAACTGCATGTCCTCCTGAGTATGATTCCCATCCACCGGAAGTCCACCGTTGGCTAAAGCCACATCTACAAACCTGGTAGGAAGCCTGATATAAGCACACAAGTGCACTTACCATCAGGTTACTGAAGGCTCCTACATGCCTGCTACTGGCAGCTGGCTCCTCCAGTTGGTCTAAACAAGAAAGATACAGGAATGAAACACAAGGGAAGTGGAATGAGAACAGTGATAAAAAGAATAAAAATGAAAAAAAAAAGACAGAACACCAAATGAGTATGTGCATGTCGACAGAGCAGAAGATCACTGGAGGAAAGGAAAAGAGAACTGCTGCGTGGCCTGTGGTTACAGAAACCTTATGAAGGGGAAGACCCCTTCTCACTTCACCCAATGGAGTGGGTTGGGGGGTCTTCTTTAAAAAAAACAGAGTTTAAAATAGATTATATAGAGTTAGGGTGGTCCCAGGGATAGTTCAATGACCCAGGAAGTTAGTCAAGGGCTTCGATTCCCTCTTTTGGAAAATGGGATCCAGAGCAGAGGTCATTTCGGGGGGATCGTGGGGGATCGCAGTTCCCCCGGGTGAGGTACGGGGGGCGGGGCACATGACGAAGCCCCGCCCCCCGCTTCCGGCTGCCCCGCTTCCGGCCCTCATTCAGCCAGGAGGAGGCAGGAGAAGAGGGAGGGTAAGTTGCTTCCTCCCTGCCTCTCCCCACCCCTGCCTGCCTGGGGCCAGGGAGGGCCTTCGCGGAGCTCGGCATGGAGCTGCAAGGCCGGCGGTGGCGGCCGGGACCATTGGGGGCGGGGTGTGTGGCCTTATGACACACTTCCGGTGATGTCAGGGGGTGTGGCATATGCTAATGAGTTATGCTAATGAGTTCCCCTAGCTCTTTTTCTATGAAATGACCCCTGATCCAGAGTGCCTATCTTACAGGGGATGCTGGAAGGATCCTTACTTACTATGAGTGCTATATTAGCAACCTAACTATCTCTTTTGCGCTCTTGCAACCTTTCTACAACCAACATCAAAGTGCCAAGAACCTGCTTGTGGCACTCCATGACCTGGAGGATGGGGCAGGTTTCTAATCCAAGATGACATGTGCTTTGAGTGGTGCATGACAGCCACTTATGGAACAATACTGCTCCCAATGGTGTCAAAGCTTCAGAGACCCATCAGGTTACCCACTGTGAAACCAGGAAGAGGAGGACTCATTAGTGAATTTCTAAAAGTCATACTCTGTGATCATCGTGAGGCGGGCTAGCATCCCAGAAATATACTGATGCCAAACACAAACTTTGGAAACAGCTTGATCTTGGGGGTTGTGCTATACAGCAGCGCTTCCCACAGGACACCCAGAAAGGTGACGTCATTCATGCCAGAGGGGGGTTCACTGCCAAGAAGAAGTGCTAAACAAAACCAGAAACTTGTATGCCTGGGGAGAAAAACTGCCAGGTCTGTAGCAAAAAAGCAGGAGTAAAGCCCAAACCACACAACATGATGACGCCAGCCCACTTTTCCAATTCGGTAGCCAATCAAAAGCCTTCTCTGTTAAGGCACTACTGTCAACTTGTTCCAAAATTCCTAGAATTTAATTATACTCCCAACTCAATATGCAACACCTTCGGAATATGTTTGGCTATGGAGTCCTCCCCAAACAGGAATTGTCAGAAGCAAATACAAGTTGAAAAAAAGACTGGCTTAGATCCAATAAAACTGTGCCTATGGACTTGTATGTGTTATTTCCCCTTCGCCAAAGCTGTGAAACCGTCCCTGAATTTCAAAAGCCAGTTTCCCTCAGGACACACAAGGCTGCTGTTTGAGAAATGCAAAACCCACTGGACCCCTTCAAGGTGCATAGAAACCGCCATACTATCCTTTTGGTCTTGGGCCCACTTCTCAGCAGTGAAGGCTGGAAGCTGCCGTGAAAATTTAACAGTAGACTGAGCAGAAACGCTCTTGCCGGAAGGTTTACGGAAAAATTCCAAGCGGGTTACATAAGCCCTTCAACATCTTGAGAGTCCAACTACAGAATATGTGCAGCTTGACAAATTTACCTCTGCACCTGTTAGTCTCAAAGCACGCCTATTAGAGCGAGCGGGGGGGGGGATCTTTCTGTTTTCAGCCTCTCACTACAGTCAGGCAGAGAACTGCAACAAGGCAGTTGCTGCCAGCTGTGTGAGCAACAACAGTGATCAGGGACTGACAACGGCTCACAGTTCATGAGCAAATGGGTCTAATCATGGAAATCTGGAGGATAGGGAAGAAGCCAGGCCTCCCTGCAGGCTGCCTCCCTCCCCCTCGTGCTCAGAATTACTTTGTTTTTATTTATTTTGATGATTCATAACATGCTCTCCGATTCCCAAGAGAACCCAAGGCAGTCGATACTAAAATATATATTCAATGTAGGGGGGAAAAAACAAAAACAAAACTAAAAGCCACAAATATTCACTTAAAAATTGTAAAACTTGGATGCAGCAGATTTAAAGGAAGCAGCAGTGAGAAAACGAAATGGTCTACTATTATCTTTACAGCATCCTAAGCGACCTCAGTGCCTTCTTACTTTAGAAAAGGTATACCCTCCCAACGAACAGGCAAAGGGGATTACAAACAGAAATGGAAACTACAGCTTTAATGCAAAGAATAGCTTGCCATTACACCCAATTCGGCAAACCGTGGCTTGTGTTCGTCCTCCAATCTGGGGCTGCAAACTCATGGAGGCAAACTACGGATTGTGCTAAAGAAGCCGACACATAGGGTCGCCAACCTCCAGGTCATGGCTGGAGATCTCTGGGGATAACAACTGATCACAGAGATCAGCTCACCAGGAGAAAATGGCCACTTTGGAAGGCGGACTCTATGACATTGTACCCCATTGATGTCCCCTCCCCCCAAATCCTGCCCTCCTCAGGCTCCACCTCCAAAATCTTCAGGTACTTCCTAACCTGGAGCTGGCAACACTATTGATACGTGAGAGGATGGAGGAAAAGGGGGCAGAACCCTGAGAGCAAAAGCTCACTCCTGATCCACTGGGCCCCAATTTGGGTGACTGGAAACCGTTCATGAGAACCAATCCAACATTTTCGGCAATACCAAGCTGCTTCTTGACTTGGACCAGATTGCTAGTTTAAAGCCCGCGCCCACACACAAACGTGTCACCATACAAGAATCATGTCCAAATGCTCTGGGAAAAGCAGAAATAGGGGACCCCCATGCTAGAAAGGGGTGACAAGGAGGAGGCCCATGTGGGCATCTATCCCCTTGAGGATGCAGAGTGGGAAAGCTGCAGCCACACTGTCCACAAATGGTATTTTCTTCCCCCGGGCGGACCGCAAGAGGTAGACTGTTCTACCCCTCAGCGCCAGGCAACCAATATTTTTCAAGATAAATAAAAAATTTTAAATCAGCACATCGTTAGGAATAAAAAAAAATAGCATTACATTCGCAGACAACCTAGGAGCATTTCAGAATCTACCCCCCCAACCTCTCGTAAAGCAAAGTTTAAACAAAATTAAGATACAGTGCCCAAGAGGAGGGGGAGCCAAATGCCTGTAAAAATTAAACAAGACAAGAAAACAAACAAACAAAAATTTAACCTGTATAACCTGAAAAATCAGGCGTCACATGGATAGCTGTGCGTTGAGGAGGAGTCGGAGTCTATAAAGCGACAACTGTGACAGGAACAGCCTTCGCTCTGTTAGCTCTCACTTTGGAATACATGAGCATGCACAGAGAAGAGTCTCAGCTGGTGGCTTAGAGTCAGGTGCACGTGGGAACAGGTGCTCCTTGAAACAACCATTTCTTGAAGGTTCTGCAGCAGCCCCCCCCCCCCCACTTCTCCAGCAATTTTTTCCATGCAAGATGCCTTTGCTGTCCCCTCCTGGCTCACAGTTGCCTCTCTGAAATTGGGGATGCACAGATTAGAAGGCTTGATTGTGCTATTCTTTGCAGCAGGGAAACAGCAGCTCAGGGATGACCTAAGGGCCAAATGTGCAAACACCCCCCAGGCCCTTCAGGACTAAGAGGGAGCATATGCACACTTGTCAGAAACAGACAGACTACCCCACATGTTGCCACAATTAGCTAAAGGGCATAAGACGCTCTCCTATGTCTACAGTGTATCAACTCAGATTTCCCCCCAAAACACCCTGCAGGGAGAAAGCTAGTATGTCAGACAAAAAGCTAGGTTGCAGCCCATCTCCTTGACATAGAAGTTTTCTACAGAAAGGGGTCCTTTATGACAAAGCAGCATTCAGTCACATAAGACCCAATCTGCAGTTCATTTTGCTACTGCTGAGACTCAGGGCAACCTGAGGGACTGAGAGCAACCACAAGGGACAGGAATACCATTTTGGGGGAAGCCCTGAGATGAAGCATGGGGGTCATCCTGTTAGGGTACCTGGTGTCCGAAAAGAAGAAGAAAACTCTCAAGCTGGCAGGAAAACTGCACTGGCAACGATGCATGGATCAATTCTGTGGGAGACTGGTCATTTACTGCTACTTTTTGAGAGTAGGACTCTGTGCCACAAAACCTGCTGGCCTAAAGAAGGGCTGGGGAGCCTGGTTAAAAAAAAGAAAAGAGCAAAATAGGTAGAGAATAACAGCAGAACAGATAAAGAACAAAGGCCTTTCATAGGGAAATACAACTCCCACTGATGCTACTGTGGTGGTCAAAGGAACTGAGTGGGGTGGCTTCCGATCCCCTACCTCTGGGGGAGGGGACCTTGGTACCAATTGAGTACCTTTAAAAGGTCCCCCATGTGCACAGGCAAAGATGCGTGTGTGCAGAAATCATGAAGAAGAAAAAAATAAGTGAACATACATGTATTTAGATGACATCTTCTCTTCTACAGTGTGGTGCAGTGGTTACAGTGTCAGACTAGGATCTGATGGACACAGGGTTGAATCCCCACTTGGACATGAACACAGGAAGCTACCTTATACTAAATCAGACCACCAGTCCATCAAGTTCAGTACCGCCTATTCAGACAGGCAGCAGCTCTCCAGGGTCTCAGGCAGAGAGGGATTTCACATCACCTACTACCTGAGCCTTTTAACTGGAGATGCTGGGGATTGAACCTGGGACCTTCCTCATGCCAAGCAGACTCTTCACCACTGAGCTACTGTCCCTCCCTGAAGTCTGCCGGTGACCTTGAGCCAGTCACATGCTCTTAGCCTAACCTTCCTCAGAGGGTTGTTGTAAGAATAAAATGGAGAAGAAGAGAACAACATAGCCTGCTTTGGCTCCCTGTTGGAGAGAAAGGCAGGGAATTAATGAAGCGAATCAATATCAGTCCATACTGTCCTGTGATCAGGCAGATACCAGGGGTGGCAATAAGCCAACAATTGTGGCCTGTGAATCCAGATATTACAACAACCCACAATCTGTACTAATTGTGCTTTGAAATCCCATTTTGGTGCCCACCAACATATCCCAATTTGTTACATAATCTGCTGTCTTTTGTGCACATATTGTGCACATATTCAGGAGTAAGCCCAGTAGGGCTCACTGCTAAGAATGCATGAATAGGACTGAAGTGAATGTCCAATTGAAAGCAATATATGTTACTTACAACTAACCTAGGCCTTTAGTTTCATGGGATTTGGTCTCAGCCTTTTCTGGTTTAGGGGATGTCTTCTTTGATATGTTAACTGGCATGTATTTTATCATGGAGGGATACAAATTCCTGTACAATCCACAGCATGAAATTTTACATGAAAGAATAAAATTCTTCTATGAGATGCAGCCTCAGAACACCATTTTGATTTTTCTGAAATCTGTGTTATGTGTGTGTGTGTGTGTGTAGGATTTCAATTTCTGTCATTAGCTATAACTTTTGCAGCTGGCCTAAATTTGTATCCTATTATAATCTACAAACACCCCAAATTTAAGCTTAAAGTGCCCCTAATTCTTTAGATTATTAGAAACTCTTCAAGTACTAAATGATGAAGGGGGAGGGGGCATTTTGGTGCCTGAGCTGAAGCATTCAGCTGTTTTCCTCACTCAGATCCTGCCCGTGCAGCAGGTTAAAAATGCACATCAGCACCAGGAAACCAACAGTGGTGATGATCTGATACAGAGAATGCGGAACAGAGTTTGTGCCCAATCGTCCCTTGCTATGGCAAGCCCTGGCCCCAGACAGCACTCTGCTAGTTATACATTTACATGCAAAACCATATAGATATTGCTGGAATCGCCCATGTGACATATATGAGAAACCCTAAGGGCACCAGGACCCCTGTAGCCAGTAGCTGTGCTGATCCTTTAGCGAGGGAAGTGGCAATAAACTGGCAACGATAAGTGAGAAATCTCCTGCATTTACAACAGTTATCCATGTAAGCCAAAACTGATTTGCTTGATCACTGGTCATTTATGTAAGCTGGAGAAACAATGGTCGCACCAGTAGGCAGGAAGAAAGAAAAACCAGGCGCAAGGTGAAAAGATTTATTGAAGTTTTCTAGACTGAACTGAAAAATTGCTCAAGGTGGAACTCTATTAGAAAATCCCCTGACGAAGCCTGGAAACGTGTAGGTGGATCGAGAAAATGCCAACAAATCTTTTCACCTAGCACCTGGTTTTTCTTCCATTTATGTAAGCATTAAGAATAATTTAGTGTTGAAAGCACACCTGGTTATGTGCCAGGCATTAACATCATCTTACTGTGAATTTCAGTTTTCACTGGAAAACTTTCATGTGTCCCCCCCCCCCAAAAAAACTAGAACAGGAACTTACAGAGATATGTGTAATCATGCAACCATTTCCCTCCGATATTCTGAAGTATTATTATTCTGCCTGGTTTTGCTTAAGACAGCTAACAAATGCAGCTTGCCAGAAATCAACAGGGGTTGGTTATTTTGCTGCCCCATCTCCAGATGTGCGCTCATATTTATTCTGTATGGAAGGAAGTTCCACGGTTGAAGGGCTGTTCCTCCTAGGCAGAGCACAAGTTTTGGGTGCCGAAGGTCCCAGGTTTGACCACTGGCATCTTGAGTTAAAGAACATCCAAGTATGGCTGGGAAAGAAATTTCTGGGCCCGAGACTCTGCACAGCTGCTGCCACTCAGAGTGGATGTTAATCCGGTTAGACGCACCAAGGGTCTTGGCGAGGCATGAGAGAGATTCATACATTCAATGGGATTACTTCTAAGTAAGCGCACAAAAGGTCTCAGCCTGAGCCTTTTCTTCCTACAACATCCTCTCTTGTTGGATTTACCTAGCCTTTCACCAGTAACCAAAATACCAGGCACTGCGTTCACTGGGACATAGATGGCTTCTGAAAGGTCGATCTGATCGAAGTGAAAACTAACTTATTGGGACTCTTTTCAACCACATGCAGGACAAACAAAAACAAAAAACAAGCACACAAAGGTATAAAGAAGTAATCAAAGTTAACTACAACTACGTGAAATGCTTTTAAAAATACTAAAATGCTTGATGATTGTTACTATTGCAAGTGCCAGAACTTCCAATTCAAGTCAATCTGCTAACAGTAAGTCACAGAACTGGTTATACTAGAACAGGAAAGGCCAAATGTTAAAGTCTTTTATTAGTTGTTTTTTTTTAAAAAAACCCAAAACTCCAACATATTTCATTTTGTGGGTAGGAGGAAGGCTCCCTTTCTTTTTGCCTTTTTGCCTTTGTTTCAGTCAAAACTCTTTCAAAACATGGAACCCATAAGCTACAATATGCTTTTAACATGCATACATGGGGAGCCCCACCCCCCAACATATTTTCCTGATTTAACCTTTAGAATAAATGACAGTGGGCACATTTTGCAGATCAGCTCCCTGCTTGTTCACTGACACCCCAACTGTATCAAGGCATATAAAATTAAAGCACAAGCCCCAGCCTTCCAGCAGTGCTGCAACCATACTGCCATAAGAAGGCTGAAAGCCTGTGCCTGATGAGTCATCCCCCAAATTTCAACATCACGCAGAAATAAGCTCCAACCCCCACAACCTGTCTGAATTCAACATGTCCAAATTCTCCAAAACAGAGGGATGCCATTAGCCACCTGGGTTCATGATAGTTCATGCGAAACACCCCAATGCTAGTATAGCAACATAAGGGGTTTGCGGGCTTCAAACTGTCAAATACACTTTATTATCTGTAGAGTCCATATGCTTAACACAAAATTCCATAAAACAAATGACATCAAGCAGAGTGCAGGCACATTTCAGGGAGCTGCAAACATACATTGCTCCGTTTTTTCAAAACTGATGAACAGGGACCAGTTAAAGTTCTTTAAATAGAAATGAATGCAAAATCTCATAAAACAAGTCAAACTCCTTAGTTTAACTAACTTTTTGTTCCAAAGCTACAGACCGACAAGGAATGGGAACTCCCTCCTGTCCCGTCCCCCCTAAATTACAGAGAAAGATGATCCAACTGTGTGACACGAGAGAAGGGAAGGGCGGGGGGGGGGGAGGAGATGGAAAAGGAGAACATGTTCCTTTAACTGAAAACTAAACTGAGCAAGCAGGCAGGCGGGTCTGGAAAAGGTCAGGCAGAGCCGGACATACTTGCCGGTCCGACACTCCTTGTGGAAAGCATTAAGAGTGACTTTTTAATCTCACAAGCAGGAACTAGGGGAGGAGGGAAAGAAGTTTGTACATTTCATCATGTCACTCTCAAAGACGTCTGGTTCCCCGCTCCATCCCCTTCACTGGAGGAGAGAGACCAAAAGTTCTTTACCTTTCTTTGCTTTTGGAGAGTTCCTCTTGTTTCGGTTGCTGGCCCTCTCTTCTTCAATAGCAGCTGCTATCTCCGGGTTGTCTTCCCCATTGTACCACACCAGCAGCTCTTCGCCAGGCTCAATTGGCTGGAGGAATGAAAGAAAGGGAGACGACAGGACACCAATCAAGCGGGTCGTTGTTAGCAAGAGGCAGCGAAGCAGGCTCGGGGCCAGAGGGCGTGGAGCTTGCCGTGCGGATTACAAACAGCTGTACTCTGCACTGAGAACAGATTTCCTAACTGCCTGCCTGGCCAAACAGGAAGGACTCTTTAACCCTTCGAGGCTGGGGCAAGCCGATTCAGCCCTGCTGCAGCGTCACAGAGAGGCTGAGCCAGACGGGGAGGAAAAGAAAATTGTGACAGGCCCCTCTGGTGGAAGGAGGACTGCGTTTACACAGCAGCAGGAACCGTGACTTGCACATTTATAAAGATGCAACTTTGCTGTCTCCCAACTTAGTCAGCACAAAAAGCTTTTCCCAACCTGCAGGTGAACGGCCGACAACGACCCATTTGGGGAAGGCAGAGGAGGGAAGGAAAACAAAAATATAATTAACACAGATTACTAATAACTGGGTGAGCTTCTTAACAGCAAAATGGGACTGTGCTTAGTGTTGACGACTGTCATCTCCAAGTATAGTTTACATACTTGTTTTCCTTCAGCCCCGAATTTTTTTTTTACAAGGCGGAAACTAAGCAAATATTATTTATCAAGGTCTGCATTGCTTTTTAAGTCTGTTTGGCAAATACATGCCCCTTGTGCACCAGTGTGGTGTAGTAGCTAGGGCGTCGGAAGAGAACCATCGATAGCCGGGTTCAGACCCTCACACTGCCATGAAACTGATTTAATGCCAATCACCCTCTCAGCCTCACCGACCCTGCAGGCTAAGAAAGAGGACCCGAAGCTCCTTGGACGAAAGGCAGAATAAAAACCTGGTAAAACAGATTATGCTACACGCAAACCCGCAATCTCTCTGAATGATCACTGTTAAGCTTCTCAGCCCACCAGCCACAATACAGGGATAACAACGGTGGCTTAATCTTATACAGCTGTCATTTGCTGTTTATGACTCTGGCTGCAAAAACAGTAAGAAGTAATAAATAAAATATACAGCTGTCATGAAGATAGCAATGAATTTGTGAAACGTTTTAAACTCTGTAAACAATGTGCTCTGCAGATGGAAAAGGGGAGGACAAAGCATTTACTTACATCCAAATTATTTATTATTTACTTCAACTATACCCCACCTTCTTTCCCAACAGGGTCCCAAAGCAGTTTACATCATTCTCACCCCCTCTGTTTTATCCTCATGACAACTGCCCTGGGAGACAGGTTAGGCTAAGAGTGTGTGACTGGCCCAAGGTCACCCAGCAAGCTTCCATGGCAGAGTGGGGAATCGAAACTGGGTCTCCCAGATCCTAGTGCGATGCTCTATTCACTACACAACATTGGCATAAGGAACCTGAGATAAATTCATTTGAGATTTTTAACATGCCTCCTAAGTTTAGTGTAGTGGTTAAGTGCGCAGACTCTAATCTGGGAGAACCGGGTTTGATTCCTCACTTCTCCACTTGCAGCAGCTGGATGACCTTGGGCAAGCCATAGTTTTGTCAGAGTTGTTCTCTCAAGGACAGTTCTGGAAAGAGCTCTCAGCCCCACCTACCTCACAGGGTGTCTGTTGTGGGGAGGGGAAGGGAAAGGAGTTTGTAAACCGCTCTGAGTGAAGGGCGGGGTATAAATTCAATCTCCTCCTCCTCCTCCTCCTCCTCCCTTTCCCCCTCATCTCCTCCTCCTCCTCCTTCTTCTTACAACTATGAAAATATAGTTCTTTCACTAGCTAGAGAGAAGGCCAGACTGGAAAATGGTTGCATGGATGTCACAGGATTATGACATCACCATCAACGAACTAAGGGGAGAGGTTTTCAAAGAGAAGCAGAAACTCACTACCCTGAAAGCTCAACTAAGTCCCTTATGAATTTTAGACCTTATACCACCACATTTCAGACCCACCACTGATGCAGGCAGACAGTGAACATGACCAAGCGCATCACTCTACTTTGCCCAGCAACTCTTCAGTCCTGCCTCAGGGGAAGGCTGAGAACTGGGGCACAACGGTGGTCAGAGTGCTTGACTGGGAATGGGAATACTCAGGTTCAAATCTCCACCCAACCATGAGGTGAGCTCACAAGGTGAGCTTGGGGCAGCCAACCTTTCACAGTCTGATCTAGCTGATCCCAGTGGTGAACTATCTAGCAGAAGAAGAAGTGATTCCAAACAACTCTTATTACAAAGATCTGTTATATTTTTAATATAAGGGTTGAGAAAGTTGATTATTGCATAGCGTCAATATATGTTATGAATGTACTGTTGTATATATTGTTCAAAATAAAAAACACTTATTCAAAAAAAATAGTTTAATATTTTAATCTCAATGTTTTATATTTGTTATTTGTTTTTATGTTCTATGGGTGAGTGTTGACTTAAAAACCCCCTCTAACATATAAATAAATATTTTCTAATATTTTGAGGATAAAACAGAGGGAGGGAGAAACACATATGCCAAGATGAGCTGTGGGGAGGAAGGGTCGGATAAAAATGTGATAGAAAAGCCTCTTCTCTGCATAGATCCTCCTCCACCTGCGCACCAGAGTACACAAACTCAAAGCCTGGCTTTTGGTGGAAAGTGCCATCAAGTCGTAACTAACATATGGTGACCTGGTAGAAAGCCGGGGGTTGGTGGGTGGGGATCAATATAAGCCTCCTGCAACAATAGATATATACTTTGTTCTCCACCCCACCGTCTTTTTTGGCCTCCTTCAGATATTAGGCATAAGCTGCCTTACATCAAAAAGTGTTTGATATACATTAGTTTTCTGCCAAGTTCTGCAGCAAATATGGATTTTTCATTCATGCGGATTCCTTTCTTTCCCCATTTTCCCCTGCACATCTTCTGTTATTTGACAAAGGTTTGATTTTTTTTTTTAAGTTGCTGTTCATTTTACTTAATTGTAATCCACTCTAAAATAAGAGTCTCACATCTACATCATGTATGAGATCAGGCCTGGATTCAAGATAGACAGGTGTAAAGCAAGCCCGGTTCAGTGGCTAAAAAATGCTTTGTGCATGTAAGATCCCAGCTTCGTTCCCTGCTACTTTCACTTTAAAGGACCTCACTGAACGGGTGACAGGAAAAGACCCTTCTTGGCCTGGGATCCAGGAGAGTCACTGCAGATCATAGCGCACAATAAAACCAACAGTCCAGCTTGGTATGAAGCGTCTGTGACTGTATCAGCATATGCTCAGGTTTTGCATGGAATATCAAAGCCCAATCCCCAACCACTAGAAATCCCACCTGCTATTGCTTCAGAAATTTTGTTCAGCATTGCCTACAAACTTCTCATAAAATAAAATTGCATGCTGCTTTCCCATGCAGCCAAATGACAAAGAGAAAACCGTAACAGAAACAGAAAACCAACATATATAAGCCAATCACGAACAATCCTTCTAGAGGGCAACCTAAAAGACCAGACACAAAAGAAAGTTTTTTAGATTGCAAGCAAACAGGTACGATTCCTGAGTTTCAGAGGGAGGGTATTAAACAGCTTTGAGGCCACAGCAGTAAAGAGACCCTGCTTCCACTGGCAGTTCAAATCTTTGCCAAAGGGAAATCCACCAGCGCCCTGAGAATCTCTTTCACATTCCATATTGACCAACTGGTGAGTACATGAAGTTTGTTTCGTCCCAGCAAGCATCACTTCCCAATTATTTTCAGATGAGAAGCGAACCAGGGTTGCCACCACAGGCCCCCAAGACAACGAACCTCTCTGTTTCCCCCACACACTCATTCCAAGGGCACATCCATGCACCATTAGAACAGGTATGCCGCTATTACCCTCAGCAGCACCTTACCTGGGTCCTTGAGACCTGAGAGCAGCCCAGACTCCTGGAATACTGTGCCCATAGTCCCTACTGTCAGTGGCCTTGAAGGGGAGTCAACAGAATCTGGCCCTTCCAGGGCTTTCCTTAATAGACTCCCGCTCATTCTGTGCAGCTTGGGGATCCGAGAAGTCTCAGGCCAGAGAACCAGCTGCTGAAGGTTCGATTAAAATTGCTGCTAATTAATCCTGTAGGTTTAGTTGCTCTGGAAGGTAGGTGGGCTTCGTTCTGCGAATCTTCCTAGCTTTGGCAGTGGACCTTCAACAATTTCAAGGCAACCCCTAGGATGTGTAATCCAGCTCTACACTCAGTTGCAGGCCAATCAACCAAGCACTGAGAGGAACCCAAGGTTCTCTCTCCAGTAGAAAATATGTGGCCAATCCACAGAAAAATGAGAGATCAATCCCTTCTTCAAACTAGGACATAGACAGCTAAGGCCCAATATATGTCATGGTTCTGATTTCTGCACAGGTGTAGTGCCTCATTTTGTGTGAAACAGGCAACAAATATTCCTGAGGTTCTATTTATCTTTCCCTGCCTAAATTAAAGACAGAAATACCCTCTGTTGAGGTAGTGCAGGCCTCCACTTAACTAGAAAGTTATCCTAGCCGATGCAATGGCCAAAACCCCCCCAAAACCCACCCTTTTATCTTCAGGATATACTTGAGCCAGTAATTAGTACTGGGAAGGGGAGACAAATTTATTGTGAAACAAACACAAGCCACGGCAACCACAAAAGGGCAAAAATAGCTTTCAAATGACCTGGATAATTTTGGCCAAAACAACAATTTGTTAAATAAACCAATTCCCCCCCCCAAAAAAAACCCAAACAAGTGGTCTTCTGGCATACTGAAGGGATCAGAATGATCATTAGTGGTTAAGCCACATGATGCAGAGGGACATAACCACTACACTGGTGAAAGATCAATTAAAATGGATACTAATTACCACTGTAGGCATCTGAGACGATCCTGAAGAAACATGAGCTCATTTTGTAAGTCTTCCTGCCTTTGATTTAGTGGACATATGGAATTAAACAGCAGTCCTGGACCACTGATGCAATTGATCCTACCTGCCCTCTGACCAGGTAGCAAAGCCAGATATAAGAGGAGCTATGGGCAGGCAGCTGAAGTGGTAGAAAGCTCAGGCTAAGTACAACCTACTGTAGCTGAAAGCTCACTTGAAAGCCTACTCTGAGACAGTTAAGAGATTTCTTTCCCCAATTAACTCTATCCCCACAACACCTTCTAGCAGAGGATTCACAGATCATATAAGGGCTTTTTTATTCAAGCCCCGCCACTGGAGAGATGTCACTGACAGCTCATTGTGACAATTTCAGAAAGACGTTTTTGCAAAGCAAAAACAAATCACTTCTGTTTGTTTCGACAGTTCTAACAGCTCTTCAAAAGGATGAATTCACTTGTGTTCTGGATTACAAGCACCCTTGGAGAGTTGAAGCTTCCCTCATGATCACTTGATCCTTGCCCTTCCTGGCTGGCTGTTTCTACCTACCTGCAAGAAACAAGGCCCTCTGGTAACTGCTGTGTTAAATACAGTGTGAGCGGAGAGTGCAGTTCCTGTGGTATTAAAGGAGGCCAAAAACATCTCCCATCCTTAAGTGTGAGCTCTCAGGTTAGTACAGACCTTGGGGATTGTAGCACCACTTCCAACCTGCTGTTCTTGGGCACTGCACATTTCCTGGGCCTCTTAGAGGACACTGATTTTGCTACACCCATTTCCTTTCTAAGCATAAACCATGACAGAAAAAGCTTTAGCTTTCTAATGGATGAACTAAGACCGCCGAGTTTGAGGAGGAGAGCAGCTATGTCAGTTCCGAACTTCCCACAAAATCCTTTTAAACTGGAGCAACCAGGAGCACAATGTAAGCTAAGTGGTGACAGGTGGTATAGTGATGGGTGGTATATCTAAATGCGTGAGGAATGGGAATGCTGGCTTTGGATAGTACCACATTTACCCTAATGAAGAAGCCAGACAACTCTGTACCGTGCTACTTGATTTTCAAATGGCAACAGTACCAACTTTCTATCCATCCGCTTTGAGTGATAAGCCATCCCGACTTTCTTCTTAGAGCAGGATACTGAGACTGTCATCTAGAACTCCCACTAGGCAACTGCAGTGCACTTTTACACAGGCTGCTGTTGAAGATAGGCTTGGGAGCTTCATTTGCACAGACACCCAAGACTCAAGATTTCAAACATGAACTTTCACACCAGTTAGGTTGTTTCCCCCTTCCTGATCAAATCCAAAACAACTTTTTATGGCAAGCCAACAGGAAAGAACAGGAATTCAACAACCTGGACACAGAAGCATGGCTACCTTTAAGGTTTTGTAGTAAATGGTTCTGTTGATCTCCAAAGGGAAGAGATTCTGCTCCTTTCCGGAAAGCGCCCAGTTTACATACCGGAGCCAGTTTCCCTTCTTGGGATCTGTAGCATCAACACACATCCATCCCAAGTTTGGGTAGTAGACCTTGGAGGGTTGTGGGGAAGAGAAGAGAACCAAAGTTACTAATCACGAGAGAGTACAATATCTTGCTATAGTGTACAAGGTTATATTCACTTGAGTTATTTTGATGCGTCAACAGAAAAGAAAGCTTCTGCTTATGGAATACTGTACAGGACTAACAATACACAGGCCAGACTTCTTTGAGGTTCGGATGCGCTGAGTGCTAAATATAAGCTATTTAAATAAATCTTGCGTGTCCCAGAGCTTGCCATTTATATTTTTAAAATCCCACAGTACCGGTCCTGTCACTGTGTTTACCGCAGTCATTCGTCCCACATCAGCAGAAGGAACTTTCTTAGATTAACCTGCCCTTCCTCCAAGGAGCTCAGGGTGGTGCATATGGTCCACATTTATCTGAACTCCCACCATTTATCTGAACAATCACCCTGTGAGGTAGGTGGGGGGGGGAGAGAGAGAGAGAGAGAGAGAAACTGGCGGCCGCCCCAAGGTCACACAGTGGGATTTGTAGCAGAGTGTAGTCTTGACTTAAACCTCATAAACTAAACAAAAGGATATTTTTGTTGGGCTACCTAATTCTATTCATATTTTGTATGCTTACAACTTACTAAAAACCTTTTGGGAGAGGGGAAAGCAAAGTCTGAACATGTTTTTAAAATGCTATAATGCTATCGGAGGAAGGGAGCTTTGACTCTCGAAAGCTCATAGTCTGAAAATCTTGTCGGTCTCTAAGGTTCTACCAGACTCATATCTAGCTGTTCTGATGTAGATTTTTTAAAAGGCCCCCAACTGTGTATCCCATTGGGGGGGGGATGGTAACTGCAGGTGGCTGAGGCAAGGAAAATGGCTCCAAAGTGGGTGGGACCTTTAAAAATGTGAACCTTCTTCTCCATGTGGCATGAAAGCATGCTTTGAATGCAATCATTCCAAAAAGTTCGTATCAAGTCAGGTTTGGGAAACATCAGAGCAAGACAGGGGGGGGAAATAAGAGGGCAAGTTGGACACCAGCCAATAGTTGGCCAATTTGGCCGCGTCCAGAGAACGTAAAGAGATTTTTAAAAATCCCTTCATTTTGGATGCCAAAACAGAGTAAAAATCCCACATGGAAGCAACAACAGCTGAGCCCGTATGAATATTTTCTTGGAAGTAGCCCCTGACTTAGTTATTTATATTTATTTATTGATAAATTCAATTTATAGCCCACCCTCCCCGCAACGCGGGCTCAGGGTGGCTCACAAGTAGGCATAAGCCAACACATAAAACAAGTTAAAACCATATAAAATCATTACTACAATGTTACAACAAATTAAGTGCTCTAGATGTTCCAGACTGATCTTCCATAAAGATGACGTCACAAAGATGGTACATCCAATCAGTGCTATCAGTTCCACGTAATACTTCCCAGGGCCAGATAGTACTGGTGGTAACATAACGATGGTACAGTAGTGGTGGCTCCGTCTTACAGGCCCTGCGGAACTGCACAAGGTCCCGCAGGCCCAGATCTCCTCCGGGAGCTTGTTCCACCAGGTAGGAGCCGCCACCGAAAAGGCTCTGGCCCTGGTAGCAGCCAGCCTGGCCTCCTTGGGGCCTGGCATCAACAGGAGATGTTGTGTCCCTGACCGTAGTGCCCACAGGGGAACATATGGGGAAAGGCAGTCCCTTAGGTATGTTGGACCCCGGCCATATAGGGCTTTAAAGGTAAGAACCAGCACTTTGAAGCGAATCCGGTATGCAATCGGCAGTCAGTGCAGTACTTTCAGCACAGGATGGATGTGGTCCCGGTTAGAAAGACCCATCAAAAGCCTGGCCGCAGCATTCTGCACCAGCTGCAGCTTCCGGATTTGTGACAAAGGCAGCCCCATGTAGAGAGCGTTACAGTAGTTTAACCTCGGGGTGACTGTCGCATGGATTACTGTGGCCAAGTCACTGCGGTCGAGAAAGGAAACCAACTGCCGAGCCAGCCGAAGATGGAAAAAAGCTGACTTGGCAGTGGCTGCCACCTGGGCCTCCATAGTTAGCGAGGAGTCCAGGAGCACTCCTAAACTCCTAACCTCCGGCGCTGGCACCAAAGGCACCCCATCGAAGATCGGGAGAGGGAGCCCCAACCCCAGGCCACCCCGACTCAGGCCCAGGACCTCCGTCTTCGCCGGGTTTAGCTTCAGCCGGCTCAGTCGGAGCCAACCAGCCACGGCCTGCAATGCCCGGTGCAGATCCTCTGGACTGGAACCCGACTGGCCGCCCAACATCAGATAGAGCTGGGTGTCATCTGCATATTGATGACACCCAAGCCCATACCTCCGGGCAGTCTGGGCAAGGGAGCGCATGTAGATGCTGAACAACATCGGGGAAAGAACTGCCCCTTGAGGCACCCCACACTCAAGAGGGTATCTCTGGGACTGCTATTCCCCTATCACCACCCTTTGTCCCCGACCTCGGAGAAAAGAGGCAAGCCACTGAAGGGCGAGCCCCTGAATCCCCACGCTGGTGAGGTGGTGGGTCAGCAGCTGGTGGTCAACCATATCAAACGCGGCCGACAGATCTAACAACAACAGCGCCGCCACACCGCCTCGATCCAGATGCCTTCGGAGGTCATCAGTAAGAGCGACCAGTACTGTCTCTGTTCCATGCCCTGGGCGGAAGCCGGACTGGAAGGGATCTAGGACGGAAGCATCATCCAGAAAGGCCTGCAGCTGTACCACCACCGCCCTCTCAATAAGTTTGTCCAAATAGGGCAAGTTGGACACCAGCCGATAGTTGGCCAATTTGGCCGGGTCCAGAGAAGGTTTTTTTCAAGAGAGGGCGGACCATTGCATCCTTGAGTGCCCCCGGGAACCGTCCCTCCAAGAGGGACACGTTGATAATTTCCCTGAGAGCACCTCGCAACCCCTCGTGACCCGCTTTAATGAGCCAGGAGGGGCACGGATCAAGGTTGCATGTGGTTGGGCGCACCGATGCAAACAATCTGTCAACTTCCTCCAGGTTGATTCCTTAGCAGGATTAAATATTTGATTAAAAGATTTAACCACAGCATTGATTTGATTCAAACTTACAGTATTCAACAACAAGTTGGAGGCTTATGATACTTTAATACTTACACTAATTACCTAAACAAATTACTTATCATGAAGCAATGGAATTAATTTTTTTAAGAGAACCAATAGGGACTTTTATTGTCGATGACTGCTTCCATTTGAAGGTGCCTACGATGATACCAGGCAAGATCTGGTATGCTTCTAGGTGTGCCCCGGGTGGAGGGGCAGACATGCAGTCCTTACTCCTGACCTTCTTGCTAAGGAGGGACTTTAGAAAGGGGGACTTCTGCTCAACAACAGCCAGAGCTGACACCTAAAACAGAGGAGTATGCAAACAGCACTAGACTTCTGAAAAGCCTGACAAGCACCTTGCTTCAATGATCCCCATCTTCACTCTTGCTGCTGAGGATGGCAAGGACAAAACACCTCACATAGGTTAAGCAAAGCAGTGGAAAGCCAGGAAAGTCTCAGAGCAGGAGACCTGCTTGCCTCATGGTTTAACATGTTTCTCCCAATCACAATACAGAGAAACGTCAGTAGCTGAACAACCCCTACACCTAGCACCGGATAAATGTGCAGAGTGCAGAAAAGAAGGGTGGGTATGTCTTATTCCCCTTGAGCTCTAAAAGAGCCAGTTTGATGCAGGGGTTAAGTGTGCGGACTCTAATCTGGGAGAATCGGGTTTGATTCCCCACTCCACTTGCACCTGCTGGATTGACCTTGGGCAAGCCATAGTTCTGTCAGAGCTGTTCTCTCAAGGACAGTTCTGGAAACAGCTCTCTCAGCCCCACCTACCTCACAGGGTGTCTGTTGTGGGGAGGGGAAGGGAAAGGAGTTTGTAAGCCACTCTGAGACTGTGAGTGAAGGGTGGGGTATAAATCCAATCTCTTCTAACTGAGCGAGAGGATAGCCCACCTCTCTGTAACAGGTGCATGTGTTGTGTTTGTACTGTTCCACGGGCTACTACACTACTACTAGGGAGTTGATTCCCACCCCCAATAGTTTTTTTTCACCCATGGAAACCTTTATGGGATTGGCATTACACAGATAAGACACAGAACCTTGCAGCATTAGCATGTTGATTAGGCTTACAAAACACTTTTTAAAAATAAGTGTGCCTGATGTTTTAGGATCACAGATGGTTTTTAAAAATACCTCCCGTTTTATTTTTGTGCATCTGCAAAACTTGCTACACAACTGGAGCGACCCCAGTGTTATGTGAACCACTGCTCATCATTCTTTCAGAGCAATGCGTCTGATGCGCCTGCAGCTAATTACAATATTACTGCAACAGCTTTGCCATTCCAAAAGTAGCACACAGCCTTGTTCTGGAGCTCTGAATGAAGCAGGGTTATTTCCAGTGACAAACGTTCCCAGCTAATGATGATGTATTTTCATACTGCTTCACATGTTTTATGATTTTATGTATACATTTTACGGTTATTGAAAGCTGTTCTAGGGGCTCTTTGGGAGCCAGAAAGTAGGACAAAATACAAATGACTCAAATCAGCATTTACACAGAATGAAGCATTCCCGCATACAGCTTCCTCGCTGGAAACACCCTTTTCATCAGTTCTTACCTCCCACATGTACACATTGCTCTTAACTTGAGATCTTTTCTTCTTGTCACCAACAAAAGGTCCAAACTTTCTGCCTTTGAAAATTGGCTTTGTTGCCCAGACACCTGAAGGTCAAACCAAAAACTCCAATTAGCCTCCGCAAACCCAGGCGGTTTTCACACTTCAAGACTTTGCAGAGATGAGCACAGGTGGCGTTAGGCATGTAAGAAATAAGTGCTGTCTCGACACAGCTGAGTTATGGTCACCCTGTAGGGCTTTCAAGGCAAGAGACATTCAGAAGCGGTTCGCCAGTGTCTGCCTCTGGGTGGCAACCCTGGATTTCCTTGGAGTTTTAGTCAGGGTGCTCCACATGCCCCAGGAAGCTTCCCATTCAGGCACTGTCAAGACACAGACCCGCTTAGCCTCAGCAGTGTTGCTGTATCATGCACCCTCAGCCCAGATCTTGGGACTCATTGTGCCCTGTTACTCTCTCTGGTTTAAGGTAATGTAAGGAAGAACAGGAGAAAGGGTAAACGTCATTTTGTCTGCGACATGGAGTTGAGAACAGAAGCACGCACTTGGAAATGAACTTCCACTTTTGACATAACTGAGAAGCAACATTTATAAGAAGAAAACATTTAGAAGGCTTGTTGGGTGAGTGTGTTTGAATCAGAAGACGCCACGAACCACAAATATAGCGCGGCTCCTTAAGCTGAACACTCAGTAAAAGCTGCCTAAATAGACTAGAGGGATGCTACTGAGGAGTTGAATTGCCTCTGCCAGCTTCTGAAAACACGGGACTGGATCAAAATCTTGAAAAGTCCAGAGCAACGTGTTTCTGGCTCACTTCGGGGTCAAACCTCTCCCCATCTTGTCCCACCTGGGTCTCCATGGGTTATGTGCTATCGCCCTCTAACCAACTGCAAGAAACTTTCTACGTGGCTTGTTGCCTAGAATGCTTTCCCCACCTCCGGGGAGGATATGTCTTTCAAGATGCAAGTTGCTTAGGTGCCAGGAATGGGTTTGAAAGTTTACAGCTATGCATATTTGTTTGTGTGTTCCTCTTTAAATGAAATGCAGAACTAGATTCAGAACAGCTTTCCAACTTCCCCACACGGGTAGCTTTGCCAAAAGCACAGCACACTACCAGGTAACTCTGTGCCTCATTCACCTGCTCAGATCTCAGTGAAATGTACTGTTACATAAACCATCGTGACCAGGGTTTTGACTGCCATGTGCAACAGTCAGCTGAGCTAAATGTAGCTGGATCTGGTCAGTGCTATTGAACCTAGATCAAGGGTAGACAACATTTGGCCTGAATAAGATACTACATTTCAATAAATGCCCTCTCAACTTTCCCTCAAAGCCTTCAGAGGAAGAAGATTCTGCAAGTTCTCTCAGGATGAGGAACTGCTTCCCAACTTACCTGCATCTGTCTTCTTACAGTTCTCTTTCACCAGTTCTTGTCTTAAGGGACAGAGAGTTTCCCCCTCTTGCTTTTCTGAATCTAAAGAGTCCTCAAAATATATTTCCTCTATTCACTGTCCTCAATCCCCGTCACCTCAACATATCCAGTCCCACGAACCTCTCCGCACACCAGTTGCTTTTAGATATGCTTACCGAGCCGTGTCTTGTCAACAGCAGAGGGAAGAAGCTTCACTTCCTCAGGAAGTCCTTTGAGCACGTGATCAGGTACATCAGCCAACGTCTCAACTGATAGTGCAGGCTCTGTTGAGATCTACAAACAAACAAAAAAGAATTATTGACGAGAGCTCATGCACCTGCAACAGAATTCAGTGATCCATGCACATGACATGAAAATCCCAAAATAACATAAAAGCAAGCAGCCATCATTGGCATTTCAAGCTCACATAAACACTCATTGTTATTAAAAACTTCTGAATTTGAAGTCTGCATGAAATTATTACACACAGCTTATATATGATAACCCTCAAAATATTCACAGTCTACTTGGGGAACTTGTTCCAAACAGATGTTATGACAGTCACTAAGACAAATGGGTTTAATCCTATCACTGTTAAAAGTAAACTGACTCCTGCATGGACAATGTAAGCTACACGCTGGGGCCATCTATAGACATGGCAGATCTCTCTGCTTACTTGGGGGATTCCTCAGGTAGGCAGAAAAATATGTCAGTACATTAACCAAAAGAGGGAAGGAAAATAGGGATGGGCTGTTGAGAGGAGCTGTCAGAGGGGAAAAGAGGTTGGTGAGGACATAGGTTTTGAGGGGGGACGTAGAGAATCCTAGAGGGAAAGATTCTGAGGGATGCAATTTCCAAACTGTTTACCCTCCCTAAGATTTTCCATGTTCTCCCAGTTAGTTCTATAGGAGTTTTGTCCGTCAAGACTAGCTTCCATTTTCAAAGGCAAGTATGGACACAAAGAGGAGGATATCCCCATTGTTTAAGTATCTATCCCTCATTATGGTGTGCTTGCTTTCCAGTTCTTGTCCCCTTTGCTAACAAGGATCCTGCGACAAAAGGATTATGACGGGTCCACATCATGGTTTTATTCTAGGTTTTCCATAACCTCAGCCTCTGTAGCAGTTGTGCATATTCTGACACATACCCCTCCGTTACTTTTTATTCCCTCTGCATGATTCTGCTCTTTCACTGTCAGCATTTAGACTCCAAGCTCCTTTGGCAGGGACCCATCATATACTGAATGCACACCCCTAGTGCGTTCTGTAGGGAATTCTGACGGGGGGAGGAACCGGAAAGCATCCTAACTGAACATCACATAAGGGGCAACACTGTCTTTTCTCACCCAGCAAGCCTTTTACAGAAAGGCTAAGCTGCCAAAACACTAACTTGGATGGCCCAGGCTAACCTGATCTCATCAGACCTCGGAAACTAAGCAGGATCAGCCCTGGTTAGTATTTGTAAGGGAGACCACCAAGGAAGTCCAGGGTTGCTATGCAGAGGCAATGGCAAACGACCTCTGAATGTCTCTTGCCTCGAAAACTCTATGGGGTTACCATAACGTGGCTGTGACTTCAAGGCACTTTCCACCACCAAGCAGCGAAAAACAAAACAAAACACTACAGTTAGCATGAGCTACCTTAGAACCACTGCTCTCCAAAATAGCAATGTATTGCCAGTTTGATTGTGGCCCAAGGAAAGCTATTTTCCAACTGGATGGACACCAAAATAGTTTCACAATAGCCTTCTTCTAGATTTGTAGGCCGAAACCTCAGCTGTTATGACAGGGAAGGTGGCCAAGGAATGGATTGTAGCTCTCTTGGGAGTCCTGTCAGTGTGAGTTAGACAGGCCGGGCCACCAGCAGTCAAGACTGATATGGCTTTTGTAGGTAATTCTGCATTAAAAATGTTTTTGAGAACATAAGTCAATCTACATCTATAATTAGAAAACACTGTTCTTTTTTTAAAAGCACACCATGTTACTAACTCATCTCATCATGTATGTTTATTTTTTTCCCAATAAACAAATATAATTAAGCTGAAATATCCAATTAGGGAAACAAAGTCAATAAAACACACTCAAATGCAGTTCACTGTCAGACTCAAAGCTTAACATAGAAACTGTTTGTACTGAAACACTGGTAAATATTTCAAGATGGGATAACTCAGTAACAAACCCTTCCCTCCCACTGTTTTGAGACTGGGGTACAGGGACAAACTAAGGAAGCAAGAATGTGCCCATTTTGAGACACCCAAAGAACTGTGCACAACATGCCAGTGTAGTCTGCTAACTTACTTTTTAAAAGTTTGAGTCCAGTGGCACCTTTAAGACCAACAAAGTTTTATTCAAGGTATAAGCTTTTGTATGCACAAAATACCTTGAATAAAACTTTGTTGGTCTTAAAGGTGCCACTGGACTCAAACTTCGTCCTTCTGCTTCAGACCAACATGGCTGCCCACCTGATTCTATTTCAAAAGAGTTGAACTCACAGCTGCACAATTTGATTGGTATTGAATCCATTCATTAGGTCTCTCCCCAACTTTACTGAGCAGTGCATTCTCAGAAAAGAAATTCTGTCACACATTATCACAGGCACCTCTCAACAGCCTTGCTCTCTGGAGCCAGTGTACTTTGCCCACCAGGAATTAACAAATTGGGGATCTGTAAGGAATCAAAACTGGGGGAGGCAGAGATTACAATTTGGACCCCCCACAAAAAAAGAGTCCCCTTCTAGAGTTCTCAAAACTGTCAGGGACCGATTTCTCCCCTTCCAATTTCCTGCCTTCACTCAATACTCAGCTGTTTTTAACATTCCGGACCTCTTGAAGCATTTTCAGTCCTCATTGGCTGTGTGTTTTCTCCATTTCTCTTTTGGTGTACAAAGTCCTCTATTTTTCTGCATAGCTGTGGAGTCCCCCAAGTCCCCCCATCAGAGACCCATCAAGATTTTATTCACTCATTTTTTTGAGGACAGGGCAGCTCCTGAGCTTGGGGGTATGCATGTGTCAAACGTATAACGATCTGTCCCAAATGAGGTAGATGTTATTTATGCATTCTGGATGGATATATGGAGTCATTTTCCACAACAGAAAACCAGTTCTAATCAATCTGCAGCAATAACAAAAGAATTCCAGAAAATTCAGATTGCTGTATAGAGCACGTCATGGCTGAAAAGCATGCAGAGATATGATCAGAATTCTCAGGCCAGGCTTGAGTGTGTGGAAGAAGTTAACTTTTGCAGAGTTCTTATAACAGGAAAACACAGATTCTTCCTTGCCCTTGGTGAAGCACTCTTCACACAGCTGCATTATTACAACAGCCATTTCAACCGGCAGCCTAAAGCAAGGGGGCCAAGAAGCAGATGCTGGACCCTGCCCAGGGTTTTCACTCTCAGCCAGAAACATCACTTGAGCAAGCCTTGCTGCAAAGAATGGGGCTTGTGAAAGTGCAGAGGCGGAAGGTCCCATTCATTTCAGCATTGCTTACACAGAAGACGATCCCAGGGAATTAAGCTTGGCATTTCAGCCCACATTAACACCACTTACAAACATATCATATGCTAGGAATAAACGGTAAAGGTTTCCCTTGCTTGGAAGTCAGTCGAATCCAACTCTAGGGATGCAGTGCTCATCTCCGTTTCCAAGCCGAAGAGTCAGTGCTGTCCAAAGACGTTTCCATGGCCATGTGGCCAGCATGACTAGACGCCAAGGCGCACGGAAAGCTGTTACCTTCCCACCGAAGTGGTACCTATTTATCTACTTGCAATTTCTTGCTTTCAAACTGCTAGGTTGGCAGGAGCTGGGGCCAGAGACGGGAGCTCACTCTGTCACCCGGCACTCAGGTCTCAAACTGTCGAACTACCAACCTTTCCAGTCTGCAGTTCAGCGTCTTAACCATGCTAACTTAACTTATGCTAGGAATACCCTCCAGAAAAAAAATACTTGGGGGGGGGGGGAAGCCCACTGACATACTCTGGAGAACTAATACATACAGTAAGCAAGAAGGTAAACAACTTCTGCTGTGAGATAAAATACAGAGATTATTTTAAAAGCCGATGAGGAAAGACACTTGCAGAGTACAATAGCTAGATTCAAGTCCGGTAGCACCTTACAGATCAACAACATTCCTGGGGTCTAAACTTTTGAGAGTCAAAGTTCCCTTTGTCAGATTGTAGTGTACAATGCCTGCCATCATCCTGGATGCGAAGAAAACAGCTTGATGTCCCAGAGCTTTCCCTTCCAAACAAAAGAACAACATATATTGCTTTGCATTTTAAATGTTAAACTCTGATTGTATGTATTACAAATGATGTTACCCACCCAAATAAATACACAATCACTCCAACTGTTTAGACAATATTAGGCAACTGTGGGCATAGCCTAATACAACCTCCTGTAAATACTCATTGAGGGGCTTCCTTGGATGTCCTTTCTGTGATAATAGCAATGGCCAACCAACTAATCAGAACAAATTGTGGGAAGCCTATTCCAGCAACTCAACTGTCGCTTTGGCCGAGCGTCTTCTAGGTCTGTCTCGCGTTGAGTATATACCTGCTCTCCCACATCCCATCCCAATCTTTGAATGCTGTTTTCTGCATCTTTTTAAAGAAAACCAAAAAATGTATGCCAATGTTGCTAGAAGAGGTGAGCTACACACATTCCTATCTGAATGTTCAGAAATGGAAGTTATAATTACAGACTGACCATTCTGCAGGAGTCTGCAGAGTCAGGTGCCAGCATGCCAGGGGCAAAGCATCCCCAGTCTTCTGTCAAGAATGCCACCATGCCATGTACACAAACTCTCCCCTGAAGGCTTATTTGGGCAGTTTAGAAAAGATGAAACAGCAAGAGTCTCTCCTGTTGCTCTTCACCTTCTCCATAAACCCACTGCAAGTTCAGAGAAATCCTCACCTTTCCCTTTTAGCCCCTTGTGTGCACCAGTGGAGATGGGAGAGCACAGAGGTGCTCCAGTCAGATACGCTAATCCTTGCGAACATCTGCCCATTGGATACTAGAGAGCCCTACTGGAACTGCTCTGGGAAACAAAGGACAACCCTTTATAAAAGTCCACCACAAAACTATGTACACAAGAGATTCCAATTTTACTAAAGAGTCAGAAAACCCATACAGGTAAAGCTACCTGCTACCACTGAACTTGCCTTTTGTTTCATTAAAAGAAACTCATGAAGACTATGATCAATGGTGTCGCACACAACACATGCCCAATGCCCTTCTTTATAAAGAATAAAGAAGGGCATTATTGGGGTAAATTAATATTGCTGCTGTGGCTTGTCCTCTTAAAATGTGCAGTATTATTTTTATACATATTTCTTGCTCCCACCAGCTCAGAGCAGTCAACATATGGTTTCCAGGCAATGGCCCATCAAGGAAATACTCAGGGCCAGAGTCTCTATATCTCAGCAGATGAATCCTATCAGATGCATTCCTTGGAAACAACCATGTGCCTCCTTCTGTGCATTTCAAAGGGAAAACCAGCATTTGAAGCATATGTGCATCCTTCATCACTTAGTCGGTATGCCACATGTTTTGTACTCCAATATCCACACCCAGGCATCAACAGACTACGAGAACTGGCCCTCAGGCATTCTGCACTGCCTATGCTCAGGAACAATTTGAAGGATTTTAAGGACATAATACATGTCATAATCAAGAAGCTGTCGTATAGAAAAACAAGGTTCCTCCAGTTTCCAGAGATTCAGTGCTGGTTAAGACATGGTTTGGCACCATGTGAATGAGCCCGATCAAACTATGGCTTGTGCAATCCCTGCAAACCATCAGAAGTTAACCATTTAAATGGAAAAAAAAAAAACCCAAATGATTTGTTCCTCTGACCTGTTAAATACTGGTTAGGCATTAACGAGAGAGAAAAATAGTTTAATCATCAACAGGTTTGCACTGGCAAAAGACAAATCAGCTAACTGTTCTTGTGAAACATTGACATTAACTTTATAAAAATCCAAATGAATTATTCTATTAACAACATAGATCAGATCAACGTGAATGATTCAAAGAGCAAACCTTTTTTGCCTTTTAGCCCAGAACATACAAAGGTCAGACTACAGTTTCAAAATTTAAAGAAACAATGAAATTAACACTGAAATAGGAATAACAGCAACATTTTAAAAAAAATCAAAAAATTTAATTTTAAAGGCAGCTGTGCTAAGCACATAGCAAGCCAATTCTCATCCTCTCTGAAGATGCCTGCAGTTACAGGAGGCACAGGGCCATTTTGCCGTGCTGCGAAGTTTGCCTCTGATGGTTCATGGCTAGAGGGGCACATAGCCATCATCCATGGCCTAGCAAATGATGACGTATAGAAATAAAAAAGGAAAGATGCCACCTGCAGAATGGCATTCTGGGCTTCAGATACTATTCGATCAAATAACAGGCTATCAGCTGGCAAGCGTGGGAACCCTACAAACTAGGAACACAAACGAGCTTCAATCCATGGTCTGCAACTCTGCTTTGGAGGGGAAGCGCTGATCATAGTTTGCCAGGGTAATCCTTCAGTCAGCTAAAATTTGTGCTAAATCAGTCAGTAAATAATTCTGAATGTATGGAGAAGAGAGGAGAAAGGGAGCACAGCACTTAATCAGGCAGCGTCAATTCAGGGCTTGGTGTTACATCTGAAGCAACATAGACTCAGGGGCGAGAAGAGAGCCTCAAAGCCATTTAGACCACTCCTTTAGCTCAAGAGGTTCCATACTCTCCTCCCCCAGCCACCTTCAAATGCACACACTCACATAAGATAGATGAGGGTATGGCTGTTGCACATCAGTTGCACATCAGCTCCCTGTGCTATGTTTCAGTGAATTAAGCGAGTGAGCCAAACAGCATAATGCAGTGCATACACAACCAAAGAACAAAACTTCAGACACTCAGGCTGGTCACTGGCCAACCTCCCAGTACCTCCCAGGGACAGGAACAAGGAACCAATGCAAGAAGAACCTTCTAAAAACTACACAGCATTGCAACATGTTTCTCCAGACTTCAATGAGCACAAAAATCCTAAGGAAAACAAATTAATCTCTGGACTATTTACTTCTATGCATAATTTAAAATGCCTTAAAGCCCTAAATGGTCTATAACCAAGGCACTTAAAGGCGTGAACACAAACCTGTCCGTAAATGTAGGCTGAGGTCCACCTCTGGGTACCACCCCTCTTTTTTGTGAACCTTTGGAGGTGAGAAGGGCACTTGCCAAAGACAGTGCCTTCTCAGTAGTGGCTCCTCATTTCCAGAACTTCCACTGCTCAACATTGTATCAGGAACCTGATCATTATAACTGGTATTTTGCATTTTTGAAATTTTTGACTTAGCTGCTTTATTAGATTCTGCCGGCGGTGCCCCCCCCCCCCACAGTGGGCCAATCTTTTTATCTTCATCTGTTGATACCGGTTTGGTTTGAACATGTGGTATTATTTTATTATGTTTTTATTCCATCCTTCCTCCAAGGATCTCAAAGCGGTATACATGAGTCTCCCCTCCCCTCGCAACAGTTTTGCTACGCTGAGATGGTAGGTTGAATCCAGACTAAGTTCTCCAATGGCAGGATGGAGGTTTCCTAACTCCACTCCCCCCCCCCCGCACTGCAGCCCATTGTTCTCCAGAGGAATGATCATAGAATCACAGAGTTGGAAGGAGCCATACAGACCATCTAGTCCAATCCCCTGTCCAATGCAGGACCAGCCTAAAGCATCTCTTGACAAATATCCAGCCTCTTCTTGAAAGCTGATGTTGTGGGGAGGGCAGTGTCTGCAAAAGTAAGGGGGGAAACTGCCATTTTATTTTGGATCCAACTGAGTGACTGGCCCAACATCAGCATGGCTAGGGGGAAGTTTGAACCTGAATATTCCCAACCCTAGCCCAATGACCTTATCCCTAAATATATTTTAACTTTACCTTTTTTTTCTGACTTGTTTTATATTGTTGCCGATAGCCTCTCTGAGAGCAAGATGGCTAAAACGTGGCAAAGAATACCTTTGAATATACAGATTCCTTGTCATTCCAAGCATGATCACCTTGACCACGTCCCTGAAGATATGACTGAAATGTGCCTCAGCAATATTAGTTTCTCAAGAGTATTTTTAAGGAACGTTAGTAGTAGCTGAATGCAAGGGATGAAGTTAAGATGACAGTAAACGTTAAGACAGTTTGTGGGTGACTGAATTCCCTGCCCCACCCTCTTTGTCCCCAAAATCTGTCACAAGACAACATGCAACTTGTCTTCCACACAATCTTAAAGTCACCTGAAATGTAGCAGATTAAATACACTGACATTTCAGTAACTACATAAAAAATCTCCAAAAGACACCCCCCGCATCTACCTCCCTTCAAATTTTCCTGCCAAAATTAAGCATGTGATACTATGTGCATTAAAATATTTTCTGTCCTTTTTAAAAAAAGAACTACATTAAAATGATCTAAAACAAAATCCAATTCAATACTTGTTTTTCTTTATGTTGCAGACAAATTGCACCATGTTTAAATAAGCCATTCCCAGACCTCCTTCAAGAATGGTGTGGAATAAGATGCTGATTTCAGAAGCCCCCTTTTCATACTTTTGGGAGAAGGTAATAGTTGAGTTCTAAGCTGGCAGTTAAAAAGCAAAGAGAGGCAGGACGCTTGAAAGATGCATCAGGCATCAAAGACAGATTGTATACAGACCTGGCAATACCACTTGTCAACAAAGGCGCTGCAAGAAGAAAAAAAAGAAGAACAAACAAAAAACAACAGAGTTGATTCTGAAGTTTGGAGAAGTTTCTGGTCTGTTTGTTTTTTTTAAAAAAAATAACGTCTCTGTATAACATAATGTCCCAAATATTTTTGAGAAAGAGTAAGGAGGATGCTTCCAGCATCATCTAGTTGGTGGTATAGCCCTAAATGTCACAGAAGAGAGAGGGCAGGGAGAAGAGTTCTGACTTGACACACGCTGAGCTCCTCCAATACTAGAGAAGAGCAAAGCAGACAAGAAGGGGCTCAGGGGAGGAGGAGAAGCAGCAGCAGGAGTGACAGTGCAGAGGAAAGGAAGAGACGCAAGGGTAATAGGAGTACACGACAAAGGGAGGGAAGGAGGAATGGTCCAGAGGAGGGACTCCAATGCCTGGTTCACATGTAAAGGAGAAGGAGGTGGTAGAATGGGCCATACCACTTCAGAATACAGATGGTGGATTTCCTCCTTAAATTGTTCCTTTGCATGCATCTTTCTCCATACAAGCAGAAAACTAGTACAGCTAATTCTACTCTTTGCCTGCTGTGCTGGCTTTCTATTTACAGGGAGCTTTTAAACACCGGAGGGGGGGCATTTCTCCCTGCCAAAATGACCTTCCTCCAGCCGTCAGAGGTGCCAGCAGCTTGCCACCTCTCCCTCTCCTGCACGTATGAACCAGGCCCAAAAGCAGACTGAAATCAAAATGATGATGGAATAAACAGACAGGAAAGGAGAGATAGAGCTGATGAACTGCTGTGGTAGGGAACCATATATGCATTTGAAATACCCGGCCAAACCTCTGTCCATAAAACTACAGTGGGTTTTTTTTTGGGGGGGGAGGGGTTACAGTAACAAAAACTCACATGCCTCAGGACCTCAGCAGTAATCTTACAATCAATATACACAGCTGTGAGAAAAAAACTCCTACAGCCCACACATGGAATGGAGGGAAGGCCGAGCATGGTTCAACACTGGCCAATTTCTTGCAAACTGCCTGGCACTTCTAGTTGCTAGGATTCTTAAGCCAAAGCGGAGACAACTTCCCATCCAACACCTGATGCAACCAGTGACAAACACTGCTTTGGACATCTCTGACCGTTCACTATTTTTGATTTGGCTAAGAGATGCCACACTTAGCTGGTGGACTGGCTCATGGGACGAGAGACTGCTGCTGCTGCTAGCCTCATTTCCATTTTAGAGGCAAGAAGCAGAGAAATGAGAACATGTGCCCTGGCCCTAACATGACTTTAAAGAAAGTGGGAGGTAGACAAATTCAAGGAGGGGGAAGTCTAGCAATAGTTAGGAGTCCTAATAAACCCCAGTGCAGCCTCTGTTAATCACAGGCAGTAGATACTGAGAAGCCAGGTGATGGGCCAGGATGGGCCAGGTTGTCCCGATCTCATCAGATTGTGGAAACTAAGCAGAGCTGGCCCTAATTAGTATTTGGACGGGAGACTAATGAGTAAGTCCAGGGCTGCGATGAAGAGGCAGGTGATGGCAAACCACCTCTGAATGTCTCTTGCCCTGAAAACCCTATGGGGGTTTCCATGCCAGTTGTGACTTGATGGCACTTTCCCCCACCAGATACTGAGGACAAACAAAACAGGTAAAGTATTGTTAACATAAGCATTTGTGCGCTATCCAGAGGCTTCAATGGAACACTGAACTAGCTGCAGCGGAACCCAGACAAGCAATTCTTCTTTCAAGCTGGCACAGAGGCCTTAATGCTGAACATGCTATGCACTTTTGCTCTGTAAATTTAACACATTTTTTTAATGCCACCAAGAAGTCAACCATTGTTGATCCGAGGCCTGTCCAATCTTAGTCTGCATGACTGTTGGCAGGAGAAGACAGCAGGTACAAAACCTGCAAAGGATTAACACGCTACACTGCTCCTGTTCATCAGGGCCCTATTTTGAAAGAATTGTATTTGCTTTCCCCACTTGTCATGATTTGGAAGACAACAATAAGAGTCCGTCCCTCAGGGGGCATTTATGTTCTTTGCAAGAACAAATAACATCCAACAGTCTGGGACAGATTTTGTGACTATCAAGAATTGGGGGGGGGGGGGGGAAACAGGCACAACTTCCTGTGGCAATTTCCACCCCCAACCCTGTATGACCCTACCTGTCCTTGCCATTTGTCCCAGTTGGTTAATTTGCAAAGCATCCAAATTTACAACTAGGATGAGGTACTGGCATGGCTATCATTTTTATTTTACAGATGTATTAGCTGCTTTTTGACTAAAGAAAGTTCTTATAGATATTTACAAAATGGCAGAATGTTATTAACGCAACTCCATTTAATAGCCTCTGGTGGTACAATTTGCCTCTTACATAGGAAAAGAAGCCACGTTCTCATGGCTTTGGAAGCTGATAGTATCCAAACTGTGCTAACTGAGCCACTGAAAGCAGGAGGTGCTACTCGTAAGGAAGATTCCCAGAAGAGGGCCAGGAGGATTCTGAAGTTGAATATAACCACCCTGCACTGAGAGCCTGTGATAGGTACATGCACAGGAAAAAGGGAGTGAACAGCCCACAAAGAATTCTTTTTTAATCAAAATGCACAAAATTGCACAGGGGCAAAAAGATCAGCAACACTCATTTGCAGGCCACATCACACAATCATGTAGCACTTGCACAAACACATTCTAGACAGCAAATACAGCAACAACAACAAATTTTATTTGGGGCAAGAACCTCTATTTATAAAGATGGCAGTTGGAATGCTGTGAAAATGCAACACTACCACAACCAAAATAGTCAAAACTCTATACCATAATACTACAGTTCGGGGGTTCCCAATCAACTGGATGGGCAATAGGTTCAGGACAGACAAAAATAAATACTTCTTTATTCAATGAGTAATTAAATTATGGAATTCACAATCAGTGGACATAGTGATTGCCACAAGCATGGATGGCTTTAGAAGGTGGTTGGACAGGTTCATGAAGGGTATCAATAGCTTCTAGCCATGATGACTAAAGTGCACTTCCATATTCAGAGGCAGTAAACTTCTGAATACTAGCAGACTGTATCAGGGGAAGGCCTTAGCCTCTGTGCCCCATTTATTGGCCCTGCAGGGCAGCCATGGACTAGATGGACCACTGCACTGATCCAGCAAACCTCTTTCCATATTCTTAGGTGCAGCTGAGAAGAGATACAGTCCAGAAACAAAATGTGGACCAGATAAAAAGGCTTGGCTGTGATCCATGACCCAAGCCCCCTTTCGACAAGGACTTTACTCCTTTTGAAGAAACAGGAATATTTAAAATTAGAAGGGCTTGACTCCTCTAGAAGAAAGTACATATCTATCCCTCATTCAGGGTCCTGCTGTTGTATACAGAAAAGCAAACATGTTCCACTTCCCAAACAGACATCTCTGCCCAAATTTCAACTGCAAGTAAATTCAGAATAAAACGCAGCTGAAATCTCACACACAATTATTTTGGGATAGCTTCAAAGGGTAGTTAAGTTCAAGACCAGTAGCACCTTAAAGTCCAACAAGATTTTCAGGGTATAAGCTTTCTAACAAAAGAAGCTCTGAATCTCAAAAGCTCATACCTGAACAATCTTGTTGGTATCTCAGGTGCTACCAGACTTGGGGAGCAAACTTCCATTGCAATCAGTGGTAGTTACTTCCAGGTAAACATACATAAAATTGGGCTTTGATTAAAAGAAAATTCTCACAAACACACAAGAATTTAAGACTAGACAACCAATGGTCCAGTCACAATTTTGGTTGAGAAATGCTGAGATCTATTTTTCCATACATTTTGTCTTAAGTTGTGATGATGGAGCTGACCCTGCAAAAACCAAAACCAAGCCTTTCTACAAGTCGCTTTTTATGAATGGCCTGGGGGCGCGGTCATGAAGCATGGTGGGAGGGCGCAGGATGCAGCAACCTTGCTGGAGCTAAAGCAGATCTCTGTCTCATCAGTGCTCTTCAGGAACCCCAGGCAAGACAACTTCATTCCCATAAAGAAATAATAAAAACGTGGAATGCAAATGTAACGGTTAATTCATGTTCTATTAACAAACTAACTAATGTTTTTCATGGAGGTGGTGGTGAAATTATCCTACAATCAGATTAGCATTCATTCACACAAAAAAGCCACCTTACAAAAATAATCTTAATAAAACTGAGCTATACATTTTTGATACAGCCAGAAAGAGAGAAATGTTGAACATGCCAAATCGAGAGGACTAACTCTTTTGATTTCTGCTGGGGTAGAATGAGTGTATAACCATTCTAATACCATAAAAATTTACTTTTGAGAAAGTCTTTGCATTTAGACTCACCTGATTCATTCTGGAATCCTGTTGTGTTCTGAAAAGATACATACAACAAAGAAAGTCCTGTGATTACATGAACCCTAAAAAGAAAAACAGAAAATTGTAATATGAACCTCCCTATAGGATTATAAGTGGTTTGAAGCTATTGTCAAATTGACAGTTCTCAAGGGCTGAGGAAGATCTTTCCTTCCCTGTCTGAAAACAACCTACTGACTAATGGAAAAAATCAGACTCCAGCTACACTAGGATCAGGCTGAACAAATTTAGGCTTTTCACATAGCATTTTTATAGGGTTGGCAGGCTGGTCAATTAATTGTTCAACTGTGGCCAAGTGACCACTCTTATTTTACTATGATCAAATATTGTGGAATAGTCCCTAATTTTTTTTTTAATGCCACAGTATGGGCGACAGCTAATTTTCTTTTTCAAATTTCATTTGTGAGCCATTTCTTAGCAAGGGCAGGACTGAGGGTCGCTGGCCCCCACACCCTGCAGCCATCAGGGACCAACCTGGCCACCCAGCAAGACTTCTTCTGGCCACCTCCTGTAATCAAAACTATATACAAAGCAGAAGAGTTGGTGTGCTACCCAGTAGGCACACCTGTCTTTAAAAACAATGTGGGGTCTTAAAAAAAAAATTGCCCTTTGCTTTGTTTTATTTTGTTTCTGGTTTTGAAACTGTCAATGCAGAAGAGAATGACCGTTTAAGTGGCTCGTTCTCATTCAGAAAAGACATAGCTAAAACTGTTATAACCATTTATTCTAATTATGGAATGTAATGTAATTCTTTCACTACAAGCAACCTGTTATAACCATTTATTCTAATTATGGAAGGTAATGTCATTCTTTCACTACAAGCAACTAATCTGTATTTGTAATTACCACACATGCCAAACTTGGCAACCATCAACATATCTTTATCCCATCTTGACCTGCCATGGACTGTAGAAAAGACAGCATACATGTATTTCTAATAAACAAATATTTTTATTCTAATAAAATGAATGCTTTAAGGAAAAAAAGTGATTGTATTTGACCAAGCAAATGACTAACCAAACAGCCAACCCTATTTAAATATCTTTAAAATAGATGTAAGGCTTGCTAACCCCACAAATGTGTCAATAAAATAAATAAAACAAATCCTTTTTGAAATGTAGGTATCGTACAACACACTTAAATATCAAGTTGATTTTTTAGAAGTCACGTTTGTTATATGCTTTTACATTTTCATGCCACAAGACTCCAATTTCTCATACTTGGAGGCAATAAACTTCAAACTCAAAATAAGATTGTTCGATAATATCTGCCCAGCTGTAATGTGGCACCTTAATATGTTTAAATGACATTTTCCCATGGGAAAAGGCAACATGGCTCTGAGCACTGCACAAATAGTACAACCTCTGCTCTCAGAGATGCACGCTCTCAATTCCACTGTGAATTGTCACAGCAGTTACTGACCCTGAATGTGGAGCATAAGTATTCTGTTCTGCCCAGTGCATCCTAGCATTTGGAATATATTCCATGGCTGAAAGTAGATCCTGCCACCTGAGAAATTAAGAAGGGATGAATATGGGCAATAATTCACCAAGCAATGAGTTACCATAGCCTAAATCAAAGGAAGGTATCAGCCTCTATGCCCTGTTGTTGGCCCTCCAGAGGAACTGGTTGGCCACTGTGTAAGACAGGATGCTGGACTAGATGGACCACTGGTCTGATCCACTTAATTTTTAAAAGGTGAAGAAAAAAACCTCTACTCTGACACTTTGGGGAGGATCATACCCAGTGGTAGAGTGTTTGCTTCACATACAGGAGGTCTCAGGTTCAATCCCCGGCACCTCCAGTTAAAAGGATCAGGTAATAGGTGAAGTGAATGACCTCTACCTCACTCTGGAGGAGGATTCCCTAGTGTGCTGCCCATTGAGCCACGGTGCCCACCAGTACTTCCCCTGGCACCCACTGAGCTTTTCAGAAAGTGGACAGAGACATTATAAGGCATGATTTGTTACTGGCTGCCCTGATTCAAATGATAGGGTTTCCCACAGCTGCAATGGCAGCTGCAGCGGCTGAAGAATTGGGAGGACTGGTAAGCAACTGGGCTTTTCTTAGTCAGTATGTGGTTCCATTGCCCATTCAGGCTGTGTTTTTATGCCCCCTTCTCTTCTTCTTCCTGCCTAGGGATTCCTTCTTTTTTAAAAATTTCCCAATCTCTTTCTCCCTTCGTCTCTCTCCCCTCGGGATTTCCTACATTTCTTTTCATTCCACTTCTGCAATTCTTTTGCAAAGGAGGGAGCTATTGCATTTGACTCTGCTTCCTGCAACAACGATTTGAGGTTTACCTCCACCTCCTGGGGCAGCCATTTTGGGGTGGTGCTCTCCACACACTCTCAACATTACAAAGGTGCTCACAAGCTAGAAAAGGTTGGGGGTCCCTACTCCAGAGGGCCACTGCCAGTCAGAGTAGACAAAAGCAGACCAATGGTCTTAGGCAGCTACCACTGCTCTGCCCAATGGTGAAGACTGCCATGGGTGTGGTCTAGACTTCTTATGTTCTTATCTAGCCATGGTGACTGAGGAGGACTTCCACATTCAGAGGCACTAAGCCTCTGAATCCCAGAGCCAGGAGGCAACATCAGGGGAAGGCCTCGGCCTCTATGTCCTGTTGTCAACTGGTTTGCCACCCTGTGAGACAGGATGCTGGATTAGATAGTCTGGATTAGATAGGTCTGCTCCAGCAGGCTGTGAGACAGGATGCTGGATTAGACAGACTATTGGTCTGCTCCAGCAGTGCTCTTTTTATGCACTTCTCACATGCAGTTTTCAACATGCATGTGGTATCCGCATTCTTTTCTAACACAGGCCACCTAGAATGGGAAGTCCCTTGCTTTCTACCTCAGGAATCTACCTCATGAGTTCTATGAAATTTGGCCTTATTTTTGGTCTCCTTCTCATTACAACACAAACATCTGCACTATATAAGATGCCCACTACGGCAGTTGTTGTGGATGTAAATGGAGACAATCTAGCCCGTTATGTTTCTATGGCTGTGTAATATGTAGACTAGACCATGCTATTTATCTGTAGTTCTGATCAAGCACAGAAACATGGCAAGATTGGCCAGAACACCTGCCAGGACAACAAAGACTCTCCAAGCGGTTACCTCCTACATCTGTGCCCACCCTCTCTCCACCTCTGAAAGGTTAAGAGTACAGCAACGTTCAACATGTGCTCCAGCTGACAATACTAAACAAATTTCCATTCTCAACATGGCTTTACCAAAAGAATACAGTGCTTCAAATGAGAAGGGATAAAATTCCCACCATCACCAATGCCAACAGAACCATAGGGCAAGTTTTACTTTGCATAGCTCACACAAACTAAAAATTCTAGATCCACCAGGTGCACTCAAAATGCAAGCTTCACCCATGTCAAGATTGGTGTGCAAAAGGAAACAAGAATCAGATTAAGCCAAGATTTCAGCCATAATGCCCAAAAGCACTGCTTTGAAAGCCAGAAAAGGCAGAACGTTATACAGATTTCTTCATTACAACCGAAATTCAACTTTCAGAAATTCCCCAGAGAATTTAAGAAATCCATCTGTCAAATATAAACAGAAAGATTAACTGGCTTGATCCAGCAGAGGACTTCAGAACTGGTTCGTTGTCTTCTTTCTATCTCTTTTGCCTTGCCTTATCAAAACTGAGGCAACTTTAAAAATCTAACCTAACTCCCATAGATGAATCTCGGTACATTCTAGTATTCTTCCATACAAAATGAACAGGGAACTGACTTCAGGCATGTGAAGAGGTATCTAGATTCATTCTGTCCTTCCTCTGCTGGTTCATTATTGACAAAGAGTATTGAATAAGCTCTGTGGGTTTTGAAATCAATAAAGATGGGATTGTCAGAACCTGGGCTATGCTAAGAATTTCTCATCACATTAGACAAAGCTTCAGCTTCACTGAAGGTCTTATTTTCTACCCCCTGCTACCATGATCCTCATATGATCAAGCATCCAAATAATTTTCCCCCGAGAACTATAGAACCCATATACGTATCACCTGCTTTTACAATATTCACTATGTAGAGGTAACTGTTTGACCCAATCATACAACATTCCTGAATGCAAATCAATGGGGCTCCAGCGTAACAGGAGTTCTGATAAACAAAACAGTATTTGCCTAGATGGATAATATCACTTCCTTGGAGGAATAAAAGACTGCGGGGTCTGAAAGAAAAGAGCAGACAGTTACATAAGCAAGGACCAATGATTTAAAGGCTGCATTCAGAGCACCCAAGTACACTCTGGTTTGCTTGGCACAAGATCAAACCTGGCTTATTCTGAAGTACTTCCGCTCACCCAAGTTCCATTTAGAAACCTGCTTTATGTGTGTGTGTGTGGGGGGGGGGGGGGGACGAAATCCCAATTTGCTGAAATGTCTGCACATTTAAATTCAGAAAACACAGCTAGACTGCAGACTTCATCAAAAAGGTCTTCAATCGCAGTCTCAACCCAGCCTGTGATGAGAGGTAGTGCATGAGCCAGAGAATAAAATTAGGCTTCTCACCCTGAACATAACCAAAATTAACACAAAGAAGAAAGGTCTAAAGGTGGTGGGGCAAGGGAGTTAAAAACTATTAACCAGCATCTATTGAGATGCAATTTGAGAAAAAACCCTCCCAGCCAGCAAAGCTACTATTTGGTTCAATAAATGTTATCTCTCGAATTATGAACTTGACAGGCATCATATTCTGGTGGTACAGTACAGATGAAACATTCCCAGTGTCCTATGGTTTCCTTTAAACAAGGTACAGTGTTGCATCTCCATCCATACTCCAACTATCCAAGTTTCCTCATTTAATGTTTTCAAACCCCGGTTTCAAACTCTGGTTATCTTTCTAACTCTGGTAAATGACAATAAGAGGACATGATGTGCTCTTATTGATGAGCCCATCATTGGGAGAACATTACTGGAAATTCACAATGGGAAACTCCTAGCCATGGTTAGTAGACAGGGAACGCTGCATCAACATGCATTCAGCAAAGCAATTACTCCCTTAGTCAGGATGCATTTCTCTTCAAAACCATACATGTCTTCTCTATGGCTTCTGCCCAGTTCCTTCTTAATGGAGCACAGAGCTAAACTTACAGCTGGGAACAGATGTGAAAAGGTATATTTATTTTTATCAGTTTACTAGAAGTACTAATAGACCCCCTTGTTTAATTTTTCAAACAAACAAAATTGTTACTGCAAGTTAAAACTTAGAATTATACCGAAGGATAAAGCCAACAATGATAGTCAGCCCAGACTTAAAACTGTCTGCTTTTCTTAATGATTAGCCCAAATCCCAAAACAGTTTCCCTAATATTCAATGACTAACTGATCATAGGCTGATCTGAATAAGAACATCTTAACCAGCCCCTCCAAAACTGCAGAAGAAAAGCAGCCTTGCTAATCTCCTCTGGAAGATAGTTGCAAAGGTAAGGAACTACCATAGAGAAGAGCACTTTTTCTTGCTCCAACTGAACTTATTTGATGGAGAGAGGGATGACCAAAAATTTAATTATTTAAATAACTTATGGCATTTGCGTGCCACCTTTTGCCCTGCAGTTTTACCCATTATGAAGAACTTAAATCACTGAAGGGACACTTCAGAGTCTCCAACTAAGATGCTACAGATGGTCCAAATATATACTGTGACTGACCACGTCAAATGCAGCAGAAAGATGTAACAAGAAAAAAAGAGGAAATCCATCTAATAATCTACCAGGCCTACCCAAGCAGACTCTGTCCCACATCTAGTTCTGAAGAAGCATTAAGTCAGAAATGCCTGATGCTGTTCTTTCTTCACATGCTCAAATCTACCTGCCCGTCAAAGGAAGATCTGGTACAGATCTGAAGTTAGCCAGATCATCCTTACCCAGCAATAACTCCTTCAATAACAGGCAAACAACAGTCTCGTTCAGGAGGCAACTCTGCCACCAAGTCTCTGGACAATCTCCCGGAGCTTTCTGGAAGCCAACTAGATCCATCAGTCTCTGAGGGCAGACCTTCTGAACTGGCCCACCTTTCATACTAAGAAGAGCATCCTAGATCAAATAAACCATTAGCAGACAATGGTCTGATATGGACCATAATATGGACTGACTAAACCACCAATTTCTTGTCCAGGGCAAATGAGTAGATTAAGTATGTGCAAGCTCTAGGATGGGCAAGTTGCTTCTTTACAGTTTAACTCCACTTTAGATAAAACAAGCATAAAGTCTTTTTTCAATGCAGAATATCAGTAGCACTGTTCATTTAAATAAAGTAAAAAACTCCAGATAATACTGTGCTTGGGATTTTAACATTATTTCAGCATTATTTGTGTATTTTACTCAATTGGGGTTGTGTGCGTGCAAACCTAGGCAGTTCTACTCAGAAGTAAGTTCCTTTTTTAAAAGGGGGGCTTAGTCCCAGAAAGTGCTTTTAGGATTCAGTCTCAATGACTAAACCAGATTAGAATCCCAGCTTCTGCTACAAGCATGCATCAAAAAAAAAGGTGGGAGGGTGAGAGAACATGTTACAAACATTCTGATTGTGATAATATTGCATCAGCTTTTGTTTGTGTAAACATATGTAAACATTCAAATTACACAGAACTGCAAGTGGTAGTACAAATGAAAGCTGTGAGAACACATTTGATCCTTAGTGTGCAATACAAGAAAGAGAAACTTGATATTAAGACAACTGCCTTTCTGAGAGTGTATGTGTGGGGACTGAATTTAAGGCTCAAACCCAATGCATTTTACTTGGAAGCAAATCTCACTTTGTTCAGTGAGATTTCTCAGTAAATAAATACTGGACTGCAAACTGTTAATAAAATACCTTGGTTTCAATAATTATTTAAATTTGATTTCCAATCTGTACTTCAGCTATTTCACAAACAAAAGATGTAGCCTTACTAACTGGTAGATCTAATTGTTGAAACATGCTGATTTATAACCAAGTAAGGAGCTGCGGTGGCTCAAGTGGTTAAGACGCTGAACTGCAGGCTGTGGAAGGTCAGTAGTTCAGCGGTTCAAGACCCGGGTGCCGCAAGACAGGGTGAGCTCCTGTCTCTAGTTCCAGCTCCAAATCACATGCATCAGTTTTGACATATCCAAGATATCATCATTTCACACACATCCCCATTTATACACTTGCAGTGAGATCCCAGTGTGGTTGGAAAGGTGGACAAGAAGAGTTACTGTTTTACAGCGCAAGCAATCTCCTTGCGTGTGGGATGAGGGTAGGGGAAGCACCTCTCTGTCTAAAAAACCTTGAAACTGTAGGTCTTCAGCATTCAAAGTGCATCAGATGCCAAATATTATGCCCTGATTTCTTTTTTCTCTTCCTTGTCCTGCCAAAACAGACCCAAGAAAGTCAACACCTTAGGGCTGTTAGTACAAATAGATTTTGTCAGATCATAATTTCCAGTGCTCTTAAATCTTCGAAAGCACGAAATTGGAAGCACTCTCAAACTATGTCCAGTGGGAAAGAGGGATGTTCCAAGGCTTAATTATTAATTTCATTGTGGATCCATCCATTTTAGAGAAGCTATATCTCCAGAGCCCTTTGCATCCAGATTTCTAGGGATATTGGGGAGCAGACAACCAATGTTCCCTCTAAGCTGGGGAGTCTTGTGAGCAAAAATTCTACTTTGTGAGCTACTGGCATTAAAGTTGTGAGCAAGCGATCTGGCTGCTGCATGAATTAGTTTGTTCTGGAGCCTTCCTTCCTGAGCTACGACAAAAATGTGTGAGTCAGAGGCTAAAGAACTGTGAGCTAGCTCACACTAACTCAGCTTAGAGGGAACACCGCAGACAACTGGAACGGTTGTAGATTTTTAAAATGGGCTTTTAATACTCAGGTACAGAACCCAAAGTACATCTGCAGCATTTTTGGCCACTTTTTAAAAAATCACATTTCCATTGCATGTAATTTGAATGAAATACTCACACTGGCTGAAACGTGCATTAGATTTACACAAAACTCAGGGGAAGACATTTTTATAGGTGCTTCCAGTATCATACATAAAAGGCACTACCCATTTCAGCTAACCATTGCCCCATTGCTCCAAAAAGATTTCCCCTCTCCCATGTGTGTCAACAATGTAAACATACACAGTCAACTTCCCCAGACTCCAGTTTACAGCTACATTTCAGAAGCGAATCCCAATTCAGAGGCATCCCCCTCATGTTCTTAAGGAGCTAAGATGTGCGAGGAGTTAAGGCCTATCTCTGAACAAAAAGGGGCTGGGGGCAGAAAATCTGGAAATCAACTCAGTCTTGAAGTCCCTGCCTACTCCCCCTACAAAAGATCTGCCTGAAGAATTGTCTTTTTATCCCCCTTCCCCGCATCCGCACCATTGTTACCACAACAGCAGATACAACCATTCTCTCCCCCCCCCCTTCAAGCATCAACCATCCAGCTTTCAGGAACGGGGGTCCCTTCTTTTGTCCACTAATGCACGTGCCCCCTACAACTAGAATGAGGTTCCAGTCAAGGCCATTCTACACACACACATCCCTCAGATGAGACACCTCTAACTCCCCACCCCCTTTCTGCCTGCATGCCTCTCATGTGCCTAATGGAACGAGTTCCCAATCAAAGCCATTCTTACTCTCCTTGGGATGAAATACTCCCCCGTTCGATTTATCCACCCTTCTGTCTAACCCCACCACCACCACCACCACCATAGACGAACCCCAATCCAAGCCATCCCATGGCACATCCCTTGGGATAAAACACCTCCCTACGCACTCATTGTTGCACGCACGCCTCTGACACTCCCCCTCCGACTGCAGCGGGACTCCAACCACAGTCACTCCACCCGATCCTGGGGTGGGGTGGGGTCCCCATCCATGCACCCCTCCCTCTGGCCGCCCAAACGGCAGTGGTGGGCTCCCATTCAGTGCCACTCCCCCCAATGCACACCTGCACCCTCTCCACCTGCTCTGAACACGGGTGGGGGTCCTTTCCTTTCTAGGCCCGCTTTCCCCCCCTCAAAAAAGGGGGGGCTGAACTATCCACATACGCCCGTCCATTTTTGCGTGCACCCCCGCCCCCGATTCATCCCACCCACACCCACCCCGAATTGAGAAGGGAGGAAAGAAAAGAGACTGCCTCCCACCCACCCCCCTTCCATCCCTCGTATCAAGGGGGTGATAAATAGACTCGGGTGGGGGGAGATGAGAGAATGTTATTGGGGGGGGGGTCCCCGCAAGACTGCCTTTACCTGCTCTTCGCGACTCCCTCCCGCCCGAGCCGGCTCAGTCCTCCGGGCCAAGCAGGCCCCGCCGGCCCCCTCCCGACGCCATTTTGTCTCCAGCCTCGGAAGTGACGCTTTCGCCGCCGGGAGGGGGCGAAGGAAGGGAGAGGGGGGAGAGAGAGAGAGAGAGAGAAGGAGGGGAGGGGGATGGAGAGGGGGCGCCCAGCCTCTCCGCCTGACGGGGCGCCGCTGGTGTTTATAGTCTCTTTTTCTCAGTCCGCTCCGGCCTTGCGAAACTCACGCCTCCTCAGAAGAAGTTTTTGTTTTCCCTCGGTTTTTTTTTTCCGGGGGGGGGGGGGGGGCGCGAAGCATCTGGTGAGGTTCCGACCCACGCCGCCGGCCCCCCTCCCCCCGTCTGGGGGAAAAAACGCGCCAAAGTTCTGCTCTCCACGCCCGCAACGGCCAGAGGCGCGCGCCCGCGCTGACGGCTCTAGTCCTCGCTGAGGCGGCCAGCCGAGCAGTCCCCGTTTAAAATAAGATTTGTTTTTATTAACATTTTTTTTAAAAAAAAATTAACAATGTCTAAAATATTAACGTTTGACAATATAATCGAAACGGTCAAACCAACCAACCCCTGCGCAGAAGGGTTGCCAAGTCTGGGTTGGGAAATACCTGGAGACTTTGGGGGGGGATCCGGGAGAGGGCGGGGTTTGGGGAGGGGAGGAGCCTCCTCAGGAGGGTACAGCGCCACAAGTTCCACCCTTCACAGCAGCCATTTTCTCCAGGGGGGTTGATCTCTTGTCAGCTGGAGATCAGTTGTACAAGCGGGAGGTCCCCAGGCCCCACCTGGAGGCTGGCAACCCTAGTCCTACAACACTGAATAAAAACTTTGTTGGCCACTGGACTCCAACTTTGTTCTGCTGCTTCAGACCAACATGGCCACCCAACTGAATTTTACGTCGTCATAAGAGAAAAGTGAAAAGTCTAAACAGATTTGAAAAGAAAAGACCTAACCAAGGCTCAAAAGAAAAAGAGAGAGAGCCAGAGCTGGGATCCCTGGTTCATGCGTTCAGAGTCCGGTGAAATTTGATGGGTGACCAGTTAGTTCCTTACTTCATAGGACAGGATCGACACCTTGGCACAGGGAGTACTCCGTCTTTCTGTGTTATACCTCTGAGGATGCCAGTCACAGCTACTGGCGAAACGTCAGGTCCTACAATGCCAAGACCATGGCCATACAACCCGGAAAATCTACAGCAGCTAATAGGACAGGATTTTTTGGCATGTAAATTTTTGAGAGTCAGAGCTGGACTCCAACAGGACCCAATAAGATTTTTTGGGGTGTGTGTGTAAGATTTCCAGAGTCAAAGCTCTCTCCTGTATTTAGCTTGGAGTCTAACAGCACCTTAGGGACTCAATAAGATTTTAGGGGGTATAAGATTTCGAGAGTCAAAGCCCCCTCCTCTATCTAGATTGGAGTCCAATAGCACCTTAGGGACCAACAAGATAGGGAGGAGCTTTGACTCTTGAAATCTTATACCCCCCAAAATCTTGTTGATCTCCAGGGTGCTTTTGGGCTTAAATCTATTCTTGTTTAAAACTTGCCTTACAGTGGTTGACTCCTGCTATGTAAATATAGTCAGGAAGGGCAGCGGCCCAGTAGTAGACAATCTTCTTGGCATGCGGAAGGTCCCATGTTCAAGTGCCAGCATCTCTAGGTGAAAAGAGCAGGCAGTAAGTGAGGTGAAAGCTCTCTCTGATCACATGCCTGAAGAGCCACTGCCAATCTGAGTAGACCCGGGGTCCCAACCTTTTTAAAGCTTGCGTCACAGGTTTTTTAGCCTCAAACTCTCAGATGTTTGACTTAGCTCAGGAAGGATGGGTCCAGAACAAACTGATTTATGCAGTAGCCAAATCGCTGGCTCACAACTTTAATGCCAGTAACTCACAAAGCAGAATTTTTGCTCACAGGACTCCACAGCTTCGAGAGAGCATTGGACAGAGGCAATGCGGTGGGGACCCCTGGAGAAGAGAAGGGTCTGATTCAGTGTAAAACAGCTGCATGCGTTCACGGGGTATAATCTGAGGAGAATCAGGAGCTGACCACCTTGGGGCACCTTTGAAATTCTGACACAGGGTGATGGGCACAGCCACTAAATGGCTGCCACAGAAGATGGCGTCAACTGCAAAGAGTTAGGGAGTGAGTAACTCCTCAAGGCTGGCTCACAACTTTAATGCCAGTAACTCACAAAGAAGAATTTTTGCTCACAGGACTCCACAGCTTAGAGGGAGCATTGGATGTTGCCCAGAGGCAATGCGGTGGGGACCCCTGGAGAAGAGAATACTAACCTTGACAAACCAAGGGTCTGATTCAGTATAAAACAGCTGCATGTGTTCATGGGGTATAATCTGAGGAGAATCAGGAGCTGACCACCTTGGGGCACCTTTGAAATTCTGACACAGGGTGATGGGCACAGCCACTAAATGGCTGCCACAGAAGATGGCGTCAACTGCAAAGAGTTAGGGAGTGAGTAACTCCTCAAGGCTGTGGTGGCAGCTACTGCTGAAACGGCTCTTTGAAACCTGTACAGCCAATCAGAAGCCCTGCTCAGCAGAAGCCCCACATGGCCTTGCCCATTTCCTAAAAACACATGGCAAGAGTCAGGAAAGGTGTCAGCGGGCGTGGGGACCCATGGTTTAGATTAAAGGTAAAGGTTCCCTTGCTCGAAAGCTAGTCGAATCCGACTCTAGGGTTGCGGTGCTCATCTCCGTTTCACCGGGTCTCGAACTGCTGAACTGCCGACCTTCCACAGCCTGCAGTTCAGTGTCTTAACCACTTGAGCCACCGCAGCTCCTCATGGTTTAGATTAAACAAGCCCAATTCAACTGACACAGTAACATTTATTGTTTTGAAGTTGAAAATCTCTCTGTAGCTCTGGGGAGCACTCTTGTTTTTATGGTACAACTTCTTTAGGGAGCAGGTACTTGGGAAATGTGAATTTGTGGGATTTCTGCCTGGACATGTATCCCAAGCCAATGGCAAATGACCAAAGTCAAGTTTTTGTTGTTGTTAGCCATTGGGAAATGTGAATTTGTGGGATTTCTGCCTGGACATATATCCCAAGCCAATGGCAAATGACCAAAGTCAAGTTTTGTTGTTGTTAGCCATTCAGTCATGTCCGACTTCTTTCAATAGCAAGGGCAGCCACGCCCACCTTTTGCTTCTTATTCTGTTTACCTTGTTTGTTGTCAAAACCCAGGGCTTTTTTTGTAGCAGGAACCCTTTGCATGTTAGACCACACACCCCTAATGTAGCCAGTCCTAATGAGTTTCTGCTGTTGGGTGGGGCCTACTATGCTAATAAGTTCCTGCTGGGCGTGGCCAACTCGGGAGCCAGCCGGAACTTCGTTCCTGTGCGTTCCTGCCCCTGTGCACTCCAATACTTGCTTGCTTGTCAACCTCTTTTGTAAGCAAGTACAACATGGGAGGCTGTTTGACATGTTTACAGCTTGCACAGTAAGGGAATAGTTTGATTGGCAGCTTTCATACTGTTTGGTGCATGGCTGAATGTGTAAGTCTGTTAACAGTTCTGTATAATCACTGATTTTCTGAAATAACTTTTCACCTGAAACGGCACCTAAGGTGCTATGTAAAACAACCACAACAACAAAAGAGGGACCCATCCCATGAGTTTATAATACCATGCAGAGCATGGAGTCAAAGTAAATGATAAATGCGCTTCGGATCAGGAAGTGGGTGACCTCTGCCCATCCCTATACCCTTAAATTTTATGTCCTTCTTGGTTCCTAAGAGGTTTCCACTTGTTCTTGCCACTAGCTGGCGCCAGAATGCTGTTGATAAAACATCCTGTTTATAAGGTAACATCTGCATCCTTCCCGTTGCCAGAGCCAGAGAAAAAAAAAGCTTTGCACCCTACCTTAGCGAAGTATCATCACTCATTCTGCCTTAGTCATATCAAATGTCCACTACAGCTAGCTAACCCCTGTTTCTGCAATCCCTCCAAACCAAATTACTCCAAAGTAATATGAATATTTACAGAAGCCCTTCTATTTTAACTTGCCACTAATTGCAGCCCAAGGAGGCTTCTGGATAAAAGTTTTTAAAAGCCAGTAAGATTATACAAACGATAAAAAACTTTTTTTAAAGATGAAAAAGCATAATATCAGTAATAATAATTATGGTATGGCATTGTGTGTCGTATAGCCAGGAGATCCTAAGATAGTCTGGCAGCATGAAGTTCTAGCTCTTTCAGGTGTTGAGCTAGGCTTATTTTTTGGGCTGAGAGAGCTCTGAAAGAGCTGTGACTGACCAAGGTAGTTTAGCTGGCTTCATGGAATCTAACCTGATCCTCCAGATTAGAGTCCGCCGCTCTTAACCACTACGCCACGCTGGCTCTCTACAATATCAGTTATATTTTGTTATATCAGATTCTACCTGTGGCTGCCCTTCAATTTATTTATTTGCTTCATTTACACCACATCTTTGTCCCCCATGGGGACTCAAAACAGTTTACATTGTTCCCCTCTTCTCCGTTTTATCTTCACAATAGCCCTGTGAGGTAGGTTCAGCTGAGATTATGTGACTGGCCCAAGTTCACTCAATGAGCTTCCATGACAGAGTGAAGATTCAGACCTGGGTCTCTGATAACCCAGTCCAGTACTCTAACCGCTATACCACATGTGGCTCGCAAGAGCAACCAGAAGCTTGAAACAGTCCAAAACCCAGCTGCAGAGATTCTAACGAGTCCAAACAACACCAATTCCACTGGGTTTTAATGTATTTTATTTTCATTGCTACCAATTTGCTGGTTCCCAGTTACGTTATGCCCCAGCTTTAATTTAATGGATATTGTTGAGTCTGCTGAGGCTTTTTTAAAAAAAAGTGTTGTTTTATTTCTTATCAGTTGATTACCATGGGTTTTATATTCTTTTAATTGTTTTATCGCATTTATTGTATTTGTACTGTAAGAAGAAGAAGAAGAAGAGATTGGATTTATACCCAGCCCTTCACGGGGCTGAGAGAGCTCTGACAGAAACTGCTCTTTTTCAAGAACAGCTCTTATCAGAGCTATGGAATGTCCAAGGTCATCCAGCCAGGTGCAAGTGCAGGAGTGGGGAATCAAACCCCGTTCTCCCAGATTAGAGTCCAAACTGGCACTACACCAAACTGTATGTGTAAGCCACCTAAAGAATCAACTCAGCAAAATCTAGTTGGGTACAAGCATACATGAGTCCGAGCTCACTTCGTCAGATGTGTGAAGTGCACATCCATGTGACAGATACACCCATGAAGCTGCCTTATACCGAGTCAGACTGGCGGCGACTCTCCAGGGTCTCAGGCAAAGGTCTTTTACATCACCTGCTACCTGAACTGTTAACTGGAGATGCCAGATATTGAACCTGGGACTTTCTGCATACCAAACAGATACTCTACCACTGAGCCACAACCCCTCCTAACCACGTTTCTTTTTTTAGCATACCAGTGTTTACTGTTCCTTTAACAAAAAATGAAGTTAATGCTGTGCCAAAGTATAAATTCTTACTAGGTCTGTCCTTCAAGATTCTTCCTGGGCAAACAGACCTTAAATATTCAACCAATTCTATTTATTTTTAAGAAACAGAAAATCTCTTACAAATGACCATTCAGGCTGCTTACCTGGATGTATGCTATTTTGGGAGTTTGGGGCCCAATCAAATATTTATTCTGGTTCATAGTGGTGTGCAAATACACTGAAAGGGATGCTTAGTTTTGTCCTAAAATGACCTCTTAGGAACCGGCCTTGCGTTGGAAACAGCTGTGCCTTCGGGGCACTCCTCTCTGACGTAGTAATGGCGCCTTTTTCAATTCAAAACTATCTGATAATCAGGACAATCCTGTGCAGAGTTACTCCAGCCTAAACCCATTAAAATCAATCTGCTTAGACATGAGTAACTCTATGTAGGGTTTCACTGTTAAGGGCCCTTTCCTCCTTTGTACATCACTGTTCATTGAACAGAGCTCATGCAGGTGAAATTCCGAATGGATCTGGGATCCTGGTCAGCTTGGGAGACTGACAGGGTTGCCAACCTCCAGGTGGCACCTGCAGATCTCCCACAATTACAATCGATCTCCAGATGACCAAGATTAGTTCCCCTGGAGAAAATGGCTGCTCTGGAGGGTGGACTCTATGGCATTCTATCCTGCTCAGGCCCTTCCTCTGCCCTCTCCAAGCTCTGACCTCAAGATCTCCAGGTATTTCCCAACCCACAACTGGTAACCCTAGGCCCAGTGTCCTAAGGGACCATCTCCTCCCATACATACTAGCCTACTCTCTGAGGTCATCCAGGGAGGCCCTATGGGAACCCACTATGGCCAAGATATGCCTGGTATACACCCTCTTTCTCAATAGCCACATCAAATCTTTGGAACGGTGGCTCAAGTGGTTAAGACGCTGAACTGCAGGCTGTGGAAGGTCAGTAGTTCAGCAGTTCAAGACCCGGGTGCCGCATGATGGAGTGAGCTCCCGTCTCTAGTTCCAGTTCCTAGCAGTTGAAAGCAAGAAATTGCAAGTAGATAAACAGGGACCACTTCGGTGGGAAGGTAACAGCGTTCCGTGCGCCTTGGTGTTTAGTCATGCCGGCCACATGACCATGGAAATGTCTTCGGACAGCGCTGGCTCTTCAGCTTTGAAACGGAGATGAGCACCGCAACCCTAGAGTCGGACTCGACTGGCTTTCGAGCAAAGGAACCTTTACCTTTTTACCCTATGAATAACATTTGGGCGCCCGCACTACAGGTCTTCCAGTTTTACTTTGAAAAGTGTTTTGAATTATAGATTTAATGCTGTTGGTGGAGGAAAGTGCCGTCAAGTTAGAGCCAGGTTATGGCAACCCCGTAGGGTTTGCAAGGCAAGAGACGAACAGAGGTGGTTTGCCATTGCCTGCCTCTGCACAGCAACCCTGGACTTCCTTGGTGGTCTCCCATTCAAGTACTAATCCGAGCTGACCCTGCTTAGTATCCGAGATCTGACAAGATTGTGCTAGCCTGGGCCATCCAGGTTAGGGCAGGGATTTAAAGCTATTAGTTTTTAAATCTCTTCTTAAAGTGACTTTTACAATTGTAGTTATACCAAGTATCAATCACCCTAGGCAGGTCTCAGACTAGAAAGGTGGCATATAAGTAATCATAAACCAACAAATACAATTTATTCTAGGTATACATGTTGGTAGTGGTAGCCAGCCATTATTTGCTCTGGTCATCCGTTGTTCTTATAATCATGGGAAATGGCTTGGTTTGCTGAACCCAACTGCAAATCAAGGTGAGGAAATTTATGCATCAATAGCTAGAAAGCTTCTACATTGCAATCAGGATAAGATCTAGTGAGAAATCTCCTTATGCCTGCTGTGGCCACTTAATTGATTTACTGACGGTGCCTGTCTAATTAGATCTGGGCATTCTGCTATGCCAACCTGCTCAGGATCTCTGCTGGTTTTACAATAAATGTGATATGTTTTTGCATAGATGGCTCGCTTAGTAAATGGAGAACACTTTTTGTAACATGCAATCTCCTTCGTGTAGTTGGGACTCTGTGTATAAGAGAAGTGATTTTCACCAGTGGAAAACTCCTGGTGAATATCAGCCCAGTTTATAAGCACAATCAGAAGGCAGAAGTGGGAGGGGGGGGGGACTACTTCTATGCACAAGTTTATTTGCCTGCCTGCCTGCCTGTCTGTCTAGTACTGTTCTAAAAATGAAAAGGGGGAGGGGAAACCCTTAACCCCAACCAAATTGAAATAGGTACCTAAAGGTTATATGAGCATACAATACTGTTTGTCAATTTAAAAATATCGAACATCTGCTATCTGTTAATTCTGAAATAGACTTAACAGTATTGTTTGGCCCAGGGCTCTTTTTGTAGAAAGAGCCCAGCAGGAACTCATTAGCATAATAGGCCACAACCAACAGCAGGAACTCATTAGCATATTGGGCCACACCCGACAGCACAGCTCATTAGCACATTAGGCCACACCCACATGTTACCAGAAGTGTGGTTATCCAGCCACACCCACCTTTTGCTTCTTATTCTGTTTACCTTGTTTGTTGTCAAAACCCAGGGCTTTTTTGTAGCAGGAATTCCTTTGCATGTTAGGCCACACACCCCTAAAGTAGCCAATCCTAATGAGTTTCTGCTGTTGGGTGTGGCCTATTATGCTAATGAGTTCCTGCTGGGCGTGGCCAACTCGGGAGCCAGCCGGAACTCCATTCCTGTGCGTTCCTGCCCCAAAATAGCCCTGGTTTGGCCTGTATGTTTATGGGTTTTTTAAAACCTTTAGGTATTTAATCCACTCCCAAACCTCCAGGAATTTCTCAGTCTGGAGTTGGCACCCCGCAGACCTCTAGGAATTTCCCAGTGCAGAGTCAGCAACCCTAAAGATGGATCAGATATACAGGCCTATCACTTGATCACTTGATGCTTCATGCTGATAGTCGATACCTGTATTTCATCCCTACTTGGGCTACAAACAAGAGAAGAGTTCTTGTTCCTCTTGCACCGCACACTCGAAGAAGTCTGCAGTCTACGAAGTTCCAGAAATTTTGTGGCCGGCTACAAATGTAACCGTTACCAGGCGCTAGAAATCCAACTTCCTTCGGCATGAGGAAATCCACACACTGAATGGGGACCTTTGTCTCCCTGCACAACTGCTGGTTTGCCATTGCTGTTCAGAGGGCTGTGGGTTTGGTTGGGTGCCTGAATCCACAAAGCCCAGACAAAGGGACACACAGACAGCAGTGCAAGGCCGGCTTTCCTGAGGCATCAACGGCTTTGTGAACATGGGACACACGTACAAAGGGGGTAATTCAAACATCAGAGCTTGTTACCACAGCCCTTTGGTTTGTGTTGCACACCTCTGAAACTCGAGGGCTGAAGTGAAACGTTGGGCACATTCAAAACCCAACCACATTGCTTTTTAAAAAAAAATTGGATTTTTTTGTACTTGTTTGACCCCTCTCCAGTTCAGTGCTTCTTCACCCAATTCTATTTACAAGACAGAATTATGGTTAGATCCTATGGAGCAGGGGTGTCAAACATGTGGCCCGGGGGCCGGATTAGGCCCCCGAGGGCTTCTGTCAGGCACGCAGTGGAACTGGCTGTCTTCTGCTGCTTCTTCCAGTTCTGCTGCTGCTGCGTCATCATAGGTTTGCAGCTCACAGATACACACCTGAACAGCATACTCAAGATTGCAACAGCACAGACATTTTGATTCAATCATTCAGAGTGAGAGGTGTCAGTTATCAGACACTGTTAAACAAACAAAATATTGCAAGAGTGCTAATGTTTTAAGTATGATTTTAAGTTAAAAAAAAAACCCCTTTGTATTTGTGTCCTTTATAAAGTTTATATCTCTGCTACCTGGCGGAGCCCGGCCCAACAAGGTCTCATTTATGTCAGATCTGGCCCTCATAACAAATGAGTTCGACACTCCTTATATGGAGAGTTAGCGTCTTTCTAAGCCAATTTACCGACACACCATGAACCCTCCATAAGTGTCAGCGTGGCACTGAGACTCAGAGACAAAAACGTCAAGTCAGGTGCTTGAAGGACATGGCCATTGCCCAGAGGAGAGGAAATGCCTGAGAACGGAAGTTCAGTTAATGTCATATCGAAAAGGGAAGCAAACGCCTGTCATTGTCGGTTCCATCCAGGACATTGTTTCCAAAGCACAGCTCTTGTCTGATGACAGATCAAGGCAGTTCCTCCGACATGAGCCCACTCCAGGGACCTGTTATGTGATGATTCCTATCACAGTCCTTGCCAGTCTTTGCAGGAGGCGAGACAGGTTGGTAGCAGTGTAAGCTGAGTGAGTGTGAGCTAGCTCACAGTTTTTTAGCCTCCGGCTCACACATTTTTGTCTTAGCTCAGGGAGGATACCTCCAGAGCAACATAATTTATGCAGTGGCCAAATCGCTGGCTCACAACTTTAATGCCTAATAGCTCACAAAGTAGAATTTTTGCTCACAAGACTCCACATCTTAGAGGGAGCACTGATTGCTAGCTGGTAGAATTGTTCTAGTCCATTCCACTCTTTGCTTGGGATGTGGGGTGGGAAATGCATGGCCCTACATGACACATAATTCTGTGTGCCGTTCAAATATGTTGATGTACAGTCAATCCTAAAAGAAATCAACCCTGATTGTTCCCTGGAAGGCCAGATAATGAAACTGAAGCTCAAATACTTTGGTCACCAAATGAGAAGGGAGCACTCACTGGAGAAGACCCTGATGCTGGGAAAGATTGAAGGTCAAAGAAGACGGGGACGGCAAAGGATGAGATGGTTAGACAGTGTCATAGATGCAACAAACATGAAATTGAGCAAACTTCAAAGGACGGCGGAAGACAGGAGGGCCTGGCGTGATCTGGTCCATGGGGTTGCGAAGAGTCGGACTTGACTGTGCGACTGAACAACAACGGACCAATCAAATCAAATCTTGGAAGCTAAGCAGTGTTGGCCCTAGTACTTGGATGGGAGACCACCATGGGAGTCAAGGGTTGCTATGCAGAGGCAGGCAATAGCAAACCATTTATGTTCGTCTCTTGCCTTGAAAACCCTACTGGATCACCGTAAATTGAGTGCGACTTGATGGCAAAATAAATCAATACATAATGGATTGTTGAAGTGGTATTATCTTTTCCCAGTTCAGCCACATGATTGTTTCACCAGTCCTAACTCTAGGGCTCTGAAAGCAAGGCTGGGTGAACTCTTGATTTCTGTGAATTTAAAGAATTGGCTATGGGGAACCATATATATTTTTTGCTTGCTTGTTTTTAAAAGAACAGGTTCTAGTCCTCATTGCTGCCTGTGTGACAGCACATAATGAAGGCTCAGACATACAGTCGCCAGCTCTGCGTTGGGAAATTCCTGGAGATTTGCGGGGAGGAGCCTGTGAAAGGTGGGCTTTGGGGAGGAGCCTCAGCAGGGTGTAATCCCACACAATGCATCTTCCAGACCAGAGCAGCCACTTCCTCCAGTTTGGTGTAGTGGTTAAGTGTGCGGACTCTAATCTGGGAGAACCGGGTTTGATTCCACGCTCCTCCACTCGCAGCTGCTGGATGATCTTGGGCAAGCCATAGTTCTGACAGAGGTGTTCTTGAAAAAGAGCAGTTTCTGTCAGAGCTCTCGCGGCCCCACCTACCTCACAGGGTGTCTGTTGTGGGGAGGGGAAGGGAAAGGAGTTTGTGAGCTGCTCTGAGACTCCAAGTGAAGGGTGGGGTATAAATCCAATCTCCTCCTCCTCCTCCTCCTCTTCTTCTCTGAGCTCTGTCATGTGGAGATCAGATGAAATTCTGGGAGATCTCCAGGCTCCATCTGGAGGTCCAACCCCATGCAGACACCAAAGAGGGCGGAGCCCGACAGTGCCAGAGGGTCAATGGAGCCTTTCCGCTATGGCACCTCCATTGGGGCATTCTTTTTGTTGTTGTAGTCATCGCTTCTGCCTTCCCTCTGCCCACATGGGATGGCCAACTCTGGGTTTGGAAATATCTGGAGATTTGAGGGTGGAGCCTGGGAGGGTGGGGTTTAGGGAGGCGAGGGGCCTTGGTAGGGTAGAACGCCATACAGTCACTTTCGAAAGCAGCCATTTTCTCAAGGAGAAGTGGAACAACGGTTTTAAGTAAACCAATAAATAAGAAGCAATCTATGTAGTCTGGAGACCAGTTGTAATTCTGGGAGATCTCCAGCCCTCACCTGGAGAATGGCTACTCTACAGCCACAGTCAGGGCCGGCTCCAGCTTATTTTGCACCCTAAGCGAGGATCCTTTCTGCCCCCCCCCCCGTGCGCACACCAATTTTCAAAAATAAATGCATTTTAGGAAGAATGAAAAACACAAATAATCAAGAAACTCCCAGAGTACGGGGCCGGGTGCAGTTTGGTGCCCCTACGGGCCGTCCCGCTCTAGGCATTCGCCTAGTTCGCCTAGTGAGTGAGCCGGCCCTGGCCACAGTATCAAAGCAATCTTGATGCCATCATGGGTATGATTCGACCAAGATCTCTCTGGCATGGTAGCTTAGCGAGGCGGGGCTTGTTCGCAGCTACAAACACTTCAAACTACTTAGACTACTGTAACGCTCTCTACATGGGGCTGCCCTTGTCGCAAATCCGGAAGCTACAGCTAGTGCAGAATGCCGCAGCCAGGCTCTTGATGGGCCTCCCTAGATGGGAGCACATCTGGCCGGTGCTGAAGGCACTGCACTGGCTGCCAATAGCATACCGAATTAGCTTCAAGGTGCTGGTACTCACCTTTAAAGCCCTATATGGCCAGGGTCTGGCATACCTGAAGGACCGCCTTTCCCCATATATACCCCAGAGAGCACTACGGTCGGGCTCACAACATCGACTGATTATTTCAGGCCCTAAGGATACCAGGCTCCCTGTTACTAAGGCCAGGGCCTTTTCTGTGGCGGCTCCTTACTGGTGGAATGAGCTCCCAGAAGAGATCAGGGCCCTGCAGGACCTCATAGTTCTGCAGGGCCTGTAAGACGGAGCTCTTCCACCAGGCCTTCAACTAGGAGCCACCCACCACTACCACCAACCATTACTACTAGTAACATCTGTGGTAGTGGGTTGGCCCTGCATGGAGATGGAGCCATAGCAATGTGGGACACTGGAATACCACTGAATTGGGTTTTCAGTATTACATTTTATAGCACGCCACCTTTAATTTACTGAAGGAATGACCACTATTGCGAGCACTTTGTTAATTGTTTATGGTATGATTGTTTTAACTCCTTTTTAAATGTTTTATGCTGATTTGGCATGTGCTGCCAATAAATGTGAGCCGCCCTGAACCCGTTCGCGGGGAGGGCGGGATGCAAATGCAATAAATAAATAAATAAATAAATAAATACAGAGAAGAATCTCCATGCAAGAGTAAAGACCGTGGCACCGGAATGGCTTTTTGTTGTTGCTGCTGCTGCAGAGTTTGTATGAAGAGGAGGAAAGCGACACCAGTGAACCAGAGGCAGAGAAAGCAGCAGCGTTCTGTGCATACTCTAAATCTGCTGGTTCTAACTGGGAGCCAAAAGGAGTGATGAGTAGTCAGAACATTTGCTTGGAATAAGGAAATAGTGGTGCTGGGGAAACCCGCTCCTCCATATATAAACCCTGGAAGATGCTGAAGGAAGTCCAATTTCCATTGTCTCCCATCCCCACCCCCAATATTTCTCCAAACACCTTGATATTCTTTGAAAAAAACAATCTTAAAAGCAGAACAAATTATGTACCGCTGTTATGTATTGGGCTGGAATCTCCCAGGTCTGTCCATAACAGACGGGCTGAGCTTGAAGCTCTGGAACAATAGACCACCAGGATTCTAGGTAACCAATGAGAAGGCAGTGTTATGCAAATAGAGGTAACCAGGGCTATTTTGGGGCAGGAACACACAGGAACGGAGTTCTGGCTGGCTCCCGAGTTGGCCACGCCCAGCAGGAACTCATTAGCATAATAGGCCACACCCAACAGCAGAAACTCATTAGGATTGGCTACATTAGGGGTGTGTGACCTAACATGCAAAGGAGTTCCTGCTACAAAAAAAGCCCTGGCTTTTGACAACAAACAAGGTAAACAGAATAAGAAGCAAAAAGTGGGTGTGGCTGGATGACCACACTTCTGGTAACGTGGGGGTGAGGCCTAATGTGCTAATGAGCTGTGCTAGCAGGGGTGTGGCCTAATATACTAATGAGTTTCTGGTGTTGGGTGTGGCCTATTATGCTAATGAGTTCCTGCTGGGCTTTTTCTACAAAAAGAGCCCTGGCTCAGGTAACCAGTGATGAGACAATGTTATGCAAATAGCCTATCGTTGGGAGTGTGGTGTGTTCGAGTGTGGTTTTTACATGCTACTTAAACAGGGCAGTTGCCCTGGAGTCTTCAGTCTTGTTCCTGGAATCACTTAATAAAGTAGAGCTGTTCACTGCAAGGCATCTTGAACCCAGTATTCATCAACCACCAAGCATTTTTGCATCATTTATTTGTCTTGTAGAATCTCAGCTTCAGACATTCAAAGTTTCCTAAGTTCAGGATATACACAGCTGTTTTAAACTCCCCTTGCACCCTCCCAGATGAGCAGCAAGGATCTGTATTATATCACAAGATATCCATAGGGCTGGATCCAGCCAGCTTTTCTATGGGAAGATGGGACCCCCTTGAAACCCCGGGAATACTGCTATACTATCATGGGACTTGCATGGGGATGGGGACTACAGTAAGGAGTGAGGGAAACAGCTGGCCGGATCCAAACCATATTTTTTTAAAAAAACCCACACAGAATGATACAGGATGGGAAGTCATTCTACTCCGGGAATTCCATAAACTGTCCCTGGCAAGCTATTTGGATCACCTACCAATGGCACGGTAGAAATAATTTCCTCCCATTTTTTTTTTTTTAAAGTTCCTAACTTTGCAAACTTTCCCATTCCCTTTATAGCTATTTTAGGTGAGCAACTTTTCATTTTTTGGCAAGCAAAGCATCCCTCCAGGAAATTGTGTCGGATCTCCGTGGGCCAGCAAGTCCACATCCACTGTTTCCACGGGTCATCTTCCATGGTCTATACATGAGGAGAGATGCTCAGAAAGGGGAAAGCGATCTTCTGATTTTATTTTGTTCTTTGTCGATCTTTAGGGCCTGGGGAAAGAGATGGAGGAGGAGTTGGTTGGATGAAATCTGCTTCACTTTACTTGAAATAGGCTGTCTACAGAAGGTTAAAGAAGTGTGAGAAAACCAGCCTCAGCTCCCTGCAGCATTGGGGTTACGAGTGGTAAAGGGGCAATGCGGAAAGTAGTGGGGAGAACAGAACTACAGTTGGTAAAACAGGGTTGCTGTGGAGGTGGGGGCAAATAGAGCTACAGATGGGGAAAACAGTGATACATTGAGAGCAGGGGGGGAATTAGGGTTGCCAGACCCCCAGTGGAGGTGGGGGTCCCTGCCCCCCCATCTGTCAATCAGCTGGCTGGCAGGGGGAGTTACCAGTAGAAAGAAGAAAACTAGACCACATTGCCTGTGTTGCACAGGAAATGACATCATCACGTCAGTGACTTCCGGGTGACAATCCAGCATTTGGGCAAAAACCCTGTAGTAGAAGCTGATTTTAGCATAGAGTCTTCGTCCAAATACAGAGCGTCAGTGGCGTGATGGCGTCATTTCCTGTGCGACGCTGGCAACGAGGCCTCTGCCCTTTTCTGCTGGTAAGTCCACCCCTCCAGAGTTACAACTGGTGGAACAATTGCCCAATAAATGGGGGAGAAGCGGGGATGCCAAATCCAGTTTGGGAAACAACCTGAGATTTGGGGGTGGAGCCTGTGGACGGTGGTGATTGTGGAAGGAAGGAAGCATGATATAATCCCATAGAATCCTCCCTCCAGGAGAACTGATCTCTGTAACCTGAAAGTCGGTCAACAGGAGATCTTCAGGTTCCACCAGTAAGTTGGGAACCCTAGAGAGAAGGGATCAGGGATGGAGGGACCCCTGAACCCTGTGCCCTAAGTCACATAAAAACCTGCAGCCGGTCCACCTCAGGCCTGTCTCCTGGTCGGTGTGACAGCTGCCTTGGGTCGTACTTACGAGTACCTGCCCGACATTTTCTTTGCGACTGTGATGATGATCCCGGTGACCACACCGATTGCGACGACGATCCCAACGATGATCCCAACCAGCGTCGCTGTTTCCAGACCATCTAAAGAGAGCCAGAAGGCAGCCAAGTTGAGTGGTTGCTATGGTGGTACATTGAGAACAACAGAGCTAGGCAACACGGAGGAGATCGACGGCTAGGTGTTGGGAGAAAATCTTACAACGTCTCCTGAAGCAGCCACGCGGTTTGAATCGGGGCCATGGTGCTGGGTCAGGATGGGGTGGAGGCGAACCGTTTCCTCCTTGCACCATTCCCCAGGAGGAAGTGGGAGAGGCTACGTACTGCCATGAAGTCAACTCTCCAAAGCAGTGATTTCCTCCAGGGGAACTGAACTCTGGCGTGTGGAGATGGGTTGTAATTCCAGGAGATCTCCAGGTCCCACCAGGAGGTTGGCAACCATAATTCCCTGGATGACTTGCCATTTCAGATCACTAGGGTGGCCAGCTCCGGGTTGGGAAATACCTGTAGATTTTGAGGGTGGAGTCTGAGGAGGGTGGGGTCTAATGCCATAGAGTCCACCTTCCAAAGCATCCATTTTCTCCAGTTGAAGTGATCTCTGTCTCCTGGAGATCAGTTGTAATCCCAGGAGATCTGCAGCCACCACCGGGAGATTAAGGTCGAAGCCAAAAGTGAGAGACCACGGGAGGAGATGGGAGCCCAAACAAAACATCCGTGACAAAAATAATGAAGAGTCAATAAATATATATGCGCAATTGTTTACTATAAAAATAATGCTGTGGGAAACTCTCTTCTTTTATCGCTCCCAAGCAATGGATTTTGCGCAATAAAAACATCCGTTTCGCCAGGATTCCTTAATCTGAGTCTGTAGTTCTGATCAATTTCCACTTATCAACTCTTGAAATAAACATCCCATGTTGACTCTCTGCAGGGCTTTTTTTGTAGACAAAGCCTAGCAGGAACTCATTAGCATAATAGGCCACACCCAACAGCAGAAACTCATTAGCATATTAGGCCACACTCCTGACAACATCGCTCATTAGCCTATTTGGCCACACCCCCATGTTACCAGAAGTGTGCTCATCCAGCCACACCCACCTTTTGCTTCTTATTCTGTTTACTTTGTTGTCAAAACTCAGGGCTTTTTTTGTAGCAGGAACTCCTTTGCATGTTAGGCCACACCCCCTAATGTAGCCAATCCTAATGAGTTTCTGCTGTTGGGTGTGGCCTATTATGCTAATGAGTTCCTGCTGGGCGTGGCCAACTCGGGAGCCAGCCGGAACTCCGTTCCTGTGCGTTCCTGCCCAAAAATAGCCCTGACTCTCTGATATCAGAACCCAAGGTCTTCACAATGAAACCAACTAATTCATTGTATTACAATTATTCTAGTAAATTTTGCATACATATGTATTGACTCTTTGTTATTTTTGTCACGGAGGTTTTGTTTGGACTTCCACCACCTGGAGTTTGGCAGCTCTGTGGAGATCACCCATTCAAGGACTCGCTGAACAAAGGTGAGCTTCCTTTCTGGGCTGACCTTCACTGGAATGAGACACCGCCGGGGGTTAGCTGGGCTTCCTCTATCTGACTGCCCCAACAAATAGAAGCAGGAAGCTGAGGCTACCAGTTCTGCTGCAGAGAACCTTTTGTTGTTCTTACTGTTTGCTTTTTAACGGTAGAAGCTTAACTTTCTGTTTCACGGGGAGTTCTTTCCACTGCGTCCAGCACTTTGGTTGCTGTTCTTTCGGGGACTGGGTTCCCGTTTGCCTTGCAAAGTCGGCGAGACACCTTGCCTGTCCTCCGAGCTTGCAAGAGGCGAGAATTCTTTCAGGCTGCCTCTGACCTTCTCGGGTGCCCCACGCAAAACGAGAACGGTCTGGTCAGCAGCCTCTTTGCCAGGCAGCTTCGGTGGGCCTTAACAAGTGCCTGACCTCACCACTTTCTGGAGGCCAGCCGGCCTCCTCGCCTGGTGTTCCTGATGCTGACTTTTAACTTGGACTGGATTTCACCTGCGTTTGGATCAGGCCGGGATTAATCTCCCTGGCCCATATCCTATAAAGACCCCGAAAGCTTGGGATATAGCAGGCATGCGTCAGGAACATGTACATGCAGGATCACCGGAGACAGCCATTACGGTATCTGGGTCACGCTCGGTGTGGCAATTATAGACCCTTTTCTTTAAAGATGGATCTGCTCTGAAAGGGGAGGCAGAGGTGATTTTTAAAGCGGAACTTCCTGCTGCTTTATGTCCCAAGATACTGTGTTCTGCAAGGTTCCCCCACTCTGGGTAGGGAAATTCCTGAAGATCTGCAGGATGGGTCTGAGGATGAACGGGACCTCAGCCGGCCATAATGCCATACGGTCAGCTGCCCCTTACACAGTGGCCAACTTGGCTTCGGGAATATATGACAGTAGTAAAATAGGATAATCATTTGACATCATTTGATCTATCAGTGGCTCCTAGCCATGGTGACTGAGGGGAACCTCCACATTCAGGGGCAGTCAACCTCTGAATCCCAGAGCCAGGAGGCAACATCAGGGAAAGACCTCGGCCTCTGTGCCCTGTCGTTGGTCCTCCAGAAGAACTGGTTGGCCATTGTGTGAGACAGGATGCTGGACTGATCCAGATTATGTTCTCATCCAGATTATGTTTTTATGATCTGATCCAGATTATATTCTTATGATAAGTCTATCAATGGCTGCTAGCCATTGTGACTAAGGGGAACCTCCACATTCCGAGGCACTAAACCTCTGAGTCTCAGAGCCAGGAGGAAACATCAGGGGAAGGCCTTGGCCTCGGCCTCTGTGCCCTGTTGTTGGCTCTCCAGAGGAACTGGTTGGCCACTGAGATGGGATGCTGGACTAGATGGACCATTGGCCTGATACAGCAGGGTTCTTCTGAAGTTCTTATTATGTACATACACAGTTCCCAGTAGGGTTGCCAGCCTCCAGGTGGGGCCTGGAGATCTCCTAGGGTTGCCAACTCTGAGTTGGGAAATACTTGGAGAGTTTGAGGGTGGAGCCTGGGGAAGACGAGGTTTGGGGGAAGGGAGGGACTTCAGCAGGGTATGATGCCGTAGAGTCCACCCTCCAAAGCAGCCATTTTTCTCCAGGGGAAGCTGATCTTGGTCACCTGGCGATCAACTGTAATAGCGGGAGATCTCCAGGTGCCACCTGGAGGTTTGCAACCCGAAAATCTCCTGCTGCAACAACTGATTCCCAGACAATAGAGCTCAGTTCCCTTGGAGAAAATGGCTACTTTGGAGGGTGGACTCTACGACATTGTGCCCTGCTGAGCTCTCCCCCCCCAACCTCCCCACCCCAGGCTCCAGTCCCTAAATCTCCAGGCATATCCCAACCGAAAGTTGGCAGCCCTGCCTCCCAGCTACCTGTTTTGTTGCCTGCCAGTCCCTGGCCTCCAGAGACAATCGCTTTCTTTATGGGAGGGATGTGTAAGGGATGAGGGCTGAACGAGCCTATAATTTGCTGAGCCCCGATGATTGGAAGGGGGCCATGAGTTTGACAGGATCCATCCTTGGAGGAGGAAGGTAGCCTGGTGGGGGCAGGGGTCATTTTGTAAAAAAAGAGGTGCAGGAGCTCATTAGAATAACTCATTAGCATAACCTATTTGCATATGCCATACCCCCTGACATCACCGGAAGTGTGTCAGAAGGCAACACCCACCGCTCCACTGGTCTGTTTTGGATTGCTAGCTATTGGAGGGGGGGGATGTGCGCTCCTGCAGGAAATGACCCCTGGGTGGGGGTAATTGCCGGCAGCTGCAAGGCTTGGTTATCTCAAGGGAGTGGCAGTAGCCCAGGTCGTTAGATGCTGATTAACCTTTCAGGAGGCACCAGAGCAATGTTCCCTCTAAGCTGTGGAGTCTTGTGAGCAAACATTCTACTTTGTGAGCTACTGGCATGAAAGTTGTGAGCGAGAGATTTGGCTACTGCATCCATCAGTTTGCTCTGGAGACCTCCTTCCTGAGCGAAGACAAAAATGTGTGAGCCAGAGGCTAAAAAACTGTGCGCTGGCTCGCACTAACTCAGCTTAGAGGGAACACTGCACCAGAATATCCTTGGACATCAGTTGATAAGCTGCCTCCGGAGATGGAACTGGGTTCTGTTCTATGGTGATTCGCTACTGAACTGTCTATGAGGACTTGTCATAGAAGAAGCTGTAGCTTCCCTTTTTAGAATTGCCAACGTACCTTCGCATTCAAATGTTTTACTGCCAACTGCTGATAGGTTGGATGATTTCTGCACTGCATACATCCTGAGTGTTTGAATGTTTTTATTCAATTCAATGAAATAAGCCTTTTAAAGATATTTGCTGTGTGCTGAGAGTTTCCTGTCTGCTGGCTAGCTACAAACGTACCTACTGAAGCGAACCCCAAGGTCAGTTGGACCTGACAGGATGCCAAGCAAGAAAGTCATGCTGAAACTAGAGAGTCATGTCCTGGTTCCGCGGGCACCTCTCCACCAAGATATCAGAGGTCACCACTGAAGCCCCTGCCATGTCACAGAGGCCTCAGGGACCACTTGGGGCCCCCCTCCCACCCCGGAGGCACTGCAGTAGCAGTTCTCTGGCTCCCTATAATCTTGACTCACCGACTGCAGAAAAGGGGTGAATTTGTGTACGAGAGGGTGTGCATGTCTGTATGTGTAAGGCGGGGCAGATAGCATGAGCATTGGTCCAGGGTTGCTATGCAGAGCCGGGCAATGGCAAACCACCTCTGGTTTGGAAACACCTGGGGTCTTTGTGAGTTGGCTGCAACTTGACGGCACACGGTTATTATAGATGGCTGCAAGCCGCCAAGGTGGTCATGCCTAAAATGTGAGGTGCGGTTCAGGCCTCAGATAGGATGGACTGAAGAAAAAGAAGAAGAAGAAATTGGATGTATACCCCACCCTTCACTACCCAAAGGAGTCTCAGAGCGGCTTACAAACTCCTTCCCCTCCCCACAACAGACACCCTGGGAGGTAGGTGGGGCTGAGGAGGAGATTGGATTTATACCCCGCCCTTCACTACCCGAAGGAGTCTCAGAGCAGCTTATAAACTCCTTTCCCTTCCCCTCCCCACAACAGACACCCTGTGAGGTAGGTGGGGCTGAGAGAGCTTTGACAGAAACTGCCCTTTTTCAAGAACAGCTGTGCAGAACTATGGCTTGCCCAAGGTCATCCAGCCAGGTGCAAGTGGAGGAGTGGGGAATCAAACCCGGTTCTCCCAGATTAGAGTCCGTGCACTTAACCACCACACCAAACATCATCTTGGGCGTTATCTAGGTAAGCTGCAGTGTAACAATTCAGTAGTGCAGCAAAATTAAACAGGAGCTCAGTTGCACCTCCAAGGTGAACAAAATTCATTCCGACATAAGTTTTTGTGAGTCATAACGCTCTCCCTGAGACCTCAGTGGGGCTATAGTACCATAGTATCCTTTGAAAGCCACCGAAGGTATATATTACCAAGCTACAGAAAAAGGTTGGGTAGCAGTGAGAAGTTACAAGGAGCGGCCAGCATACAGGACCAAGTAAGGAATAATCTGCCCATTCAGACTGGGTCAGAATCATTGCCAACTGCTGATAGACGTGCGAGGCAGGATTGATAGAAAGCCTAATTATGGAAAATGCAGTGTGAGACTTGTGAAGCAAATTCAGTAGGGCAGTACAGAGACCCCATGAAAGTACATCTGTAGAAGTTGGGTCATGCTGAGGCATTAGTAACTATAGTGAAAGAAGAGACCAAGGTCCTTATTCAAGACCCGGAGGCGGGTAGGGTTGCCAGTTCCAAGTTGGGAAATACCCAGAGATCTTGGGGATGGTGCCTGGAGAGGGTGAGGTTTGGGGAGGCGAGGGACCTCAGCTGGGTACAATCAGGGCCGGCCCTAGCTTATTTTGTACCCTAGGTGAGGATCCTTTCTGGCGCCCCCCCCCCTCGTGTGCCCACCAATTTTAAAAAATAAATCCATTTTAGGAAGAATGAAAAATATAAATAGGTGCAATAGTGGGCCAGGTGCAGTTTGGCGCCCCTAAGGGCTGGCCCACTCTAGGCGATCGCCTAGTTCACCTAGTGAGTGAGCCGGCCCTGGGTACAATGCCATAGAGTCCACCCTCCAAAGCAGCCAACTCCTCTGTCGGAACTGATCTCTATTTCCTGGAGTGACAATAACAGGAGATGTCCAGGCTCCACCGTGAGGATGGCAACCATCACTGGGGACATTTTGAGACACCCCCCCCCCGTGGTTGTGGTAGTGTTCTTATGGCTGCCGTGGTAGCCATTGCACTTGCAAGCTGTGCTGTCTCATGGCGGTAATTAGTCAGCAGTGACTCGGCAGGAAGCGACCTCGACGTGGCGGTTTCCCAGGGACTGCGGAGAGGACCTCTGCTTCATCAGGAAAGAGGACGTGATGCCACCCTCCTCTGGTTACACGAGAGAGCAGAAGCTCATTAGCATGCCTAGAGGGTCAAATAAGGATTACGGTAACCTAAGAAAGCCACTTAATCACTCGGTACCATCCCTCTGGAGTCATTTCAGACAAGCGCCTCGCTCTCATTGGTTCCTTTGGCCTGAACTGGCTGGGTCGGGACGGAATCAGGGAAGCACCAATGAGGCCAGTGAAGACTTTACGGGATGCCTCTTTGGCTGGGAGGCTAATTTGGGATGTCAACCGATACGTCGTCATCGTATTAGCTCTGCGAGTGGCAATTTGCGATCTGCCAGTAACCGAGATCAAGATTATATGTCCGAACGAAAGGCTGAGCATCGTGGACCAGTTTGGTACACAGGGCTGTTGAATTTTGAGTTGGGAGACCAGGGTTCAAGTCTCTGTTTGGGCCATGTGGCTCCTTGGTGACCCTGAGTTACATTTATTTATTTAAGATACGCATAGGCTCATTGGGTCGATTTGGAAAACAAATACAACCCAGGAAATGTGAGTAAAGGCAGGCAAACTACAGCCCCTCCACGTCTAGGAGAAGCTCAGAGCCTCTAAGACTGGAGCATTCCTCGTGTCCTTGGAAGCCTGTTCTTCAGAACAGGGGCAGAGTCCAAGAAACCAGGGGTCATTTCCTGCAGGAGCGCATAGGAGCGGAGCTCTGGCAGTAAAGAGCCCAGGGGCCGGGCACATGCAACAAGTCCCACCCCCTGCTCCCAGCAGCCCTCAGTCAGAGCAAGAAGCAGCCAGGTAAGTTGCAGAGCTCCCCCCAACCCCCTGGTCCAAAACAGTCCAGTGGCACCTTTAAGACTAAGTTTTATTCAGGTACAAGCTCTCCCTCCTCTGTGAGGGCAGATCTGCACGTCCCTCCCCCATAGCTAGCAATCCAAAACAGTCCAGTAGAGCCTGAGCGGTGGGTGTTGCCTTCTGACACACTTCCGGTGATGTCAGGGGGTGTGGCATATGCAAATAAGTTACGCTAATAAGCTATGCTAATGAGCTCCTGCACCTCTTTTTCTACAAAATGACCCCTGCAAGAAACCATGATCTTGGGTTCATGACGGGTTCTTAGTGACCTAAGTGGTGAAACTACTGATGATGAAGAAGAAGAGTCGGTTTTTATATCCCACTTTCCTCTCTGGCTTAAGGAGTTTCAAAGCGGCTTACAATTGCCTTCCCTTTCTCTCCCCATAACAGGCGCATTGTGAGGTAGTTGGGGTTTAGAGAGTTCTGAGAGAACTGGGACTGGCCGAAGGTCACCCAGCAGGCTTCATGTGGAGGAGTGGAGAATCAAATCCTGTTCTCCAGATTAGGGAATGCTGCTCTTAACCACTACACCCTGCTAGCTCTGATAGTCCTGGGTCTGATGATCAGAGCTGCCTTGTGGGAACATATGAGTGGGAGTGGTTCCTGCAGATCTGAAGGTCCCAAGATGTGAATAACTTGACTCAATCATGGAAGCACATTGGCTACCAAGGTTGCGATCTTAAAACATTGTGTGATATTTCAGGACACTTCACCCCTGGCCAGTAGTCTAGCTACTGTGTTGATGCTTCCATGTTTACTTCAAGGGATACCTAAACAGCATGATAAAAAGTAGAGACATCATCCTGCCAACAAAAGTCCGCATGGTCAAAGCAATGGTATTCCCAGTAGTCATGTATGGCTGCGAGAGTTGGACTATAAGGAAGGCCGAGCGCAGTGTCATCGATGCAACGAACATGAAATTGAGCCAACTTCAGAGGACGGCGGAAGACAGGAGGGCCTGGTGGGAGCTGGTCCATGGGGTCGCGAAGAGTCGGACTCGACTGTACGACTGAACAACAACAAATGCCCCATGTGGAGTGTGTTTCAGTAGTCAAGTCTCGAGGTTACTGCAGCACAGATTAGTGTGGCTAAGTACAAGACAGGGGAGACTTGGCCTGTTTTTCTGTCTCAGTCTCAATTATTTTATGGTGTTATTGTGGGGCAGGGAACGGGGTCACCCCATCTGGGAATGGAAGCACACCTCACCCCATGCGCCTTGGAGGAAGTATAGAAATGTGATGGGTGAACAGAATGGCAGGTAGAATAAAAGGAAAACAGACTCTCCCCCTTGTACCTTCAGAACTTTCAGGGACTTCTGGCTTTGTTGAGTTATCGCTATCTTCACTAGGTGACACAGCACTTTCTGTGGTCATCAGTTCTTCAAAGGCGACAGTGTCTGATGTGTCCTGTAGTTTTGTAGGCAACTACAGATGTGGAGGGGTTGCACAGATAGGAGGAACAAACAGAGAAATAAAGGTAAGGCCCATTTCCTTTTTAACAAACTCCGCCTAAAGCAAAACCATGTCCTCATTCATTCGCAGAAATCCCATTAATATGGAAACAAAATAGGAACAAACAGAGAAATAAAGGTAAGGCCTATTTCCTTTTTAACGAACTCCGCCTAAAGCAAAGCCATGTCCTCATTCGTCCACAGAAATCCCATGGGTATGGAAACAAAAGTCTTACCAGAATGGGTAGCAGAGAAGTTCTGATAACAAAGAAAAGTGGTGCATGGTTTGAAGTATGCGCCACATTTGGGTGGGAGATGATTGAACATTTCTCATGTTTGCTGGGTCTTCTCTGCAGAACAGGGTGTTCACGCAGTTTAATGTGAAAACCCCTCCTTTGATTCTGCTTTCCCTGTGAGTGAACTGGATATTTGCTGTCGCTTTCTGACCCCGCCCCCCCGGTATTCCCATAAAATGTACACACTTTCCACTGTGTGTCAATAAACGAGCATTATATATTATACACATACCAGATATAGAAATGAAAAACTTTATCAACTGCATGCAAAAACTGTACGACATGCAATAACTGGGAAAGGCAGAAAGTGGACAATGATGAACCTAGCTTCTTCTTCCTACCACCTGGTTTAGGCTGGTTTCATACAGAGAAGCCCATGTCATCCCATAAACTCCTCTCACACATCCTGTGATGCATGTCAGAGAAATGTCATTCATAAATCATCCCAGAAGGACACTTACTGGAGTAGGTGGTCCTGAGCCGTCACTGTCTCCTGTCGCCGTTTCATCTTCCAGTAAAACCGTACTTGCTGGGCAAAAGTAAGAGAGACTTATGAGTAAGCAAGAGAGTCAAATAGACAATAGTACATGACAACCGATAAAAAATAGCAGACAGATTGGGTTGGATCCTGCCAGTTTTTCTGCACTTCTGCATGCAACAGAGAGGAGGAGGGTTCCTTGACACACACCCCAAGAGCCATGTGGGAAAAGGCAGAAGGGAATTGAGTGAAATGGCATAGGAAAGCTGGGAAGATCTCCAGATTATCAGTAACGATAGCATATAAATGCATGTTAAAGTGATTCAATTTGGCTATTGGTGGGTCTGTCATAGGGTTGCCAGGTCATTACCTTCTGCTGGCGGGAGCGTTCTGCTCTCCTGGGTGTTCTGGCGTTCCGGAAGTGACGTCATCGCGCTTGGCACGTCATGAAGGGGACGCTCTAGCATTCGGCTAAAAACTCTATGCTCACCATATGTTCCCTTCTTCCTTCTGTGTCCCTGGTGTTTAGAACATAGACTCTATGGTCACCATAGAGTTTTTAGCCAAATGCTAGAGCGTCCCCCGTGTGACGTGCCCGGTGCAGTGACGTCATTGCACTGGGCACGACAGGCATGGCAGGGCTCTTCAGGGGCAGGGCTCCCCCCACTGGCCAGCTGGCTGGCAGCAAATTGGGCCCCCCAAAATCAGGGAGACCCCACCCCCATTGGGGGGGATGGCAACCCTAGTCCATCAAAGTAAAGATGATTTAGCAGCATCAAGAAAGCAAACAGCAATTAAAACAGGTTAGCACTAGTCAACGGGACTGCAGAGAGGTGCTCCAGGCCAACGTATAGTCTTGGGGCCATTCCCCCTCCCCGATCCAAAAAAACATTGTGTATGTTTAGTACATGGGCCAATATGGTAATAAATGATTTATATAGTTTAGTATGTAATATTTAGTAATGAGTAATTCATTAGTAGCCACAAAGGCTGAATCATTATTTAGGGAAATCAGTTTTCTATCTGACTCTGTGAACCAGTTCCTGGCAGGTGAAAGTTGGGGCAGATGGATCCTCCGTTTGTCCAGTAACCCAAAATAAACTATTATGTTTGGGGTCCTCAGCCTTGTGGGACAGTTTTCCCCGCTGCACTCTGCCAAGTAATCATTAAAATGTTCTAAACACCAGGGACACAGAAGGAAGAAGGGGACATAATCAGCAAAATTCCTGGGCCAATACAAAGGTTTTCACTGGGCACCTAAAACTTAAAAGACCTGGTGCCAACCAGATGGCTCAGAGGAGAGCTGTGGTGCCACTGCAGAAAAGCCCCCGTCCCCGGTTGCCACTCGCCATTTTCCTGAAGGAAGGTTGCACACACAAGGGGAGAAATCAGCCACACCCATTTCTCAAAAGGAGAATTTCTAAAAGTGGACAAAAGCCATTTGGATAGATTCAGGTGGGCAGCCGTGTTGGTCTGAAGCAGCAGAACAAAATCTGAGTCCAAGAGCACCGTTAAGACTGACAAAGTTTTCTTCAAGGTATACGCTTTCCATGTGCACGCACACTTCTTCAGATCCTTGAAGCTTATACCCAGGGGTCATTTCCTGCGAGAGCGCACAGGAGCGGAGCTCCGGCAGTAAAGAGCCCAGGGGGCGGGCACATGCAACAAGCCCCATCCCCTGCTCCCAGCAGCCCTCAGTCAGAGCAAGAAGCAGCCAGGTAAGCTGCAGAGCCCCCCTGCCCCCCCGTCCAAAACAGTCCAGTGGCACCTTTAAGACCAAGTTTTATTCAGGTACAAGCTCTCCCTCCTGCGAGGATGGATTTGCACGTCCCCCCCCCAATAGCTAGCAATCCAAAACCGTCCAGTGGAGCCTGAGCGGTGGGTGTTGCCTTCTGACACACTTCCGGTGATGTCAGGGGGTGTGGCATATGCAAATAAGTTACGCTGATGAGTAATGCTAATGAGCTCCTGCACCTCTTTTTCTATGAAATGACCCCTGCTTATATCATCTTGAAGGTGCTACCAGACCAGTGTTCCCTGTAAGCTGAGTTAGTGTGAGCTAGCTCACGGTTTTTTAGCCTCCAGCTCACGCATTTTTGTCTTAGCTCAGGAAGGATGGCTGCAGAGCAAACTAATTGATGCAGTAGTCCAATTGCTCGCTCACAACTTTAATGCCAGTCACTCGCAAAGTAGGATTTTTGCTCACAAGACTCCACAGCTTAGAGGGAGGATTGTACCAGACTCAAATTTTGTTCAAAAGCCATCTGTGACTTTCCTCTGTTATTACCACCCCCTCTTTCATCTTTCATTTCCCTCGTGGATTCCCATCTGTCCTTCCACACCTTAAGCTTCCAAACGGCATTGTTTTGTTCGACCTCTTCCTATCCAAAAATGTCATCATCTGTAGGGTGACGAGTGAAGGATTTGCGAGACTGTACGGTGAACTCTGTCAGCCAGGAAGCTTCAGTCTTCACTGCTGACCATTTAGCAAGCTTGGTTCATTGGGCAATTTCGATGCATTATCAAAAGCAAAGGAGCTAGATTCGAGTCCAGCGGCACCTTAGAGACCAACAAGATTTTTTGGGGGGGGTACGAGCTTCGGAGAATCAACGCTCCCTTCATCAGATACAAGCGAGACTCGGGGACCTCCATTCCTATTTGTATCTGATGAAGGCAGCTTTGACTTGTAAGCTAATACCATGAAAACCTCAGTCTTCTGGACAGAACAGGTGTCAAGGCTGGGATCATGGGCAGCAGACCAAGAGAGCTGGGGACAGGAAACATAAGCTGAGTGCCTTTGGTAGGGATGAGCCAAAGGTCAGCACCACGGAGGAGGAGCTGAGTGACCTCATCTTGCTGTCCTACTTTCCCACTTAGCCTGCATGCAAAGTGAGGCTGCCCTTTCTCTCTTTGCATTTGCTGTAGCCACAGGTCCCTTTGAAAGGAAAAAAATGTTGGAAATGTGTGTGTTGCAAGGTCTAAATCCAGTCATTATAGGGTTAATGCCTTTACCTTGTGTACTATTGTTTAGCCTGACCTGGGAGGGAACCTGGAAGAAAGCCAGTGGAGAGAAAGCCTGGGAAACTGAAGTCTATTTACTCACAATCATTGGTTAATGCATTCAGGTGATTTCCTTCAAGGGGTCAGTAAATACAAAAATACAGAATTACAATTACAATAATACAACAAATTGCTTTGTGTTGTTTCAAATGATGTGACAAAATTCTCCAGAGTCACTCTTCCGTTTCGTAAGAACTTCTTCCAACATCAAAACTCATCAAGATGTGTCCTCATTGGTTCACAGATATTCCATACGGATTCATCAAGGTTGAACAGCCCGCATTTTTGAATATGCTCTGAGTATTAGGAAGGAGTACAACTCCTGTTTGGGAAAACTGATGAATCCGTATGGAATATCTGTGAACCAATGAGGACACATCTTGATGAGTTTTGATGTTGGAAGAAGTTCTTACTGATCACTACACACTTCTTAAGTCATTTTTACAATTTTGTTAGCACGCTTTGCAGTATTTTTTTTTGCTTTTCTCTTGCTGAGCTCTGAGAAGCCGGCAAAGTGAGGAATGAAGGCAATAGCAGCCCCCTTTCTTTCCGTTTGAGCAACCGGTAGCAGAGATCTCAAGTTTAATTCCTGGCACCTCCAATTTAAAAAGGATCAGGCAGTAGGGGATGTGAAAGAGACCCCAGAGGGCTGCTGCCAGTCACAGTAGACAACACTGACCTTGATGGACCAAGGATCTCATTCATCACAAGGTGCTTTCGTGTGATGGTGTACGCATGAACTTTCCTCAAAGTCTGACCGAGGGAGACGGATTGATGGCAGATGAGTGAATCTGAGCTGAGCCCCCCCCCCCCAAGTGTGGAAGAAAACCAACTGCTTGTTGGCATGAAAAGAGACCAAAAGTCAATTTCCTCTCATTCTAGATATATCACATGCCAGTATTAAGATGTGCAGCCACTGGTCAGTGTAGGAGGATCATGCTCTGAATCCACTTAAGGCAGCGTCACGATGTGATCAATGAAGCTATCCTGATGACTGAGATTCGTGGCAGGGCAACTGGTACTCCCTGCAAGAAGAACCTTAGCACATCATGGAGAGAGGTGACGGAGAACCTTGATCCTGAGGTGCTAGGTTTCTAGCTGCAGGGTGGTGGGAACATTCTGAAAGGGTGTCCTCCACTTGCAGCCCTATCACCCCAGGCTTCGGCTACGTCATTCTCCTGCATGGGTTGGCCAGGCCAATGAAGGCAGGTCTCCACAGACTCCATCCTCATTATAGGGATGGGATTCAGCTTTGCAGCACAGCATGACAATCTTTAGTCCTCATCAGAGCTTGGAAGCTAAGCAGGGTCGGCCCTGGTTAGTACTTGGATGGGAGACCACCAAGAAAGTCCAGGGTGGCTACGCAGAGGCAGGCAACGGCAAAACCACCTCTGAATGTCCCTTGCCTTGAAAACCCTATGGGGTTGCTATAAATCGGCTGCAACTTGACGGCAAAACCCCCCACCCCCAGTGTTTAAAACTTCCAGCTCTGCAAACTTCAGTTGTTTCCAAGGAGGCTGCAAGGATGTCTCAGCTGTTCTGTGGAGGACTTCACTCTCTAACCAGCTTGTCTCTTCACTCCTGCCACCCCACTGGTATTCCTCCCCCCCCAGCTTTGATGTGGATGTGGCTGACACACTGCAGTCTGCGATGCTAACCAAGGGTGTAGACTTTCCAATTTCCCGGGGGGGGGGGCTGGGGATGGGCCAGAGGCATTGCTTTGCTAGGAGCAAGGGTGGCTCCCGGGGGAGGCTGAGCACCTTCCTGAAAATTTCGGCGGGGGCTGACGCCCCGCCGCCCCCACGAAGATTACGCCTATGAATCTGTGTGCCTTCCATTTCTAAGCCTCCAACAGCTCTCATGTTACTCACATTGAACGCCAGGTCAAAGAGCAATACAGCCAGCAAACTTGCCCATGGGGTTGTTGCCCCTGCCACGCCATGCGACAAGGGCTGATCAAAAATCTTCTGCATTGGAAACGGTAACCCAAAAGACTAGGAGCGGCAAGCATGCAGAAGATCCCAGCTAAAAAGAAGGGGATGTGATTCAGTATAAGGCAGCATTACATGCACATATTTTCTGGGAACCAGCTGTAGCTCAGTGGCTGAAGATCTGCTTCGCATGCAGAAGGTCCCAGGTTCAATCCCTGGCATCTCCAGTGAAAAAGACCAGGCAGTAGGTGATGGGAAAGACCTCAGCCTGAGACCATGGAGAGCTGCTGCCAGTCTGAGTAGACAGTACTGACAGTGGTGGACCAAAGGGTCTGATTCAGTATAGGGCAGTTTCATTAATTCACTATTCCAGGCCCCAAGGATGCGAGGCTCGCCGTCATCAGGGCCAGGGCGTTTTTGGTGGTGGCTCCTTACTGGTGGAACGAGCTCCCGGAGGAGATCAGGGCCCTGCAGGACCTTGTACAGTTCCGCAGGGCCTGCTAGACGGAGCTCTTTTGCCAGGCTTTCAAATAGGAGCTGCCGCCGCCACAGTTACCACCAACTATTCTATTGAACATCTGGAATACGGGACTGGCCCACTATGGACTACACCATTTAATATCTGGACCATAGGACTGGTCCGTAAGATCAGAAAATTGCCGGAATGGAAATCCACACCATCTATTTTAATACTGAGAGCACTTTAATGCTATTGTTGTAATGTTAAGAATATTTTATATTATTTTAATGTTTTATGGTTTTATGCTAATTTGGCACACTCTGCCGTCTTCTGTAAGCTGCCCAGAGCCTGTTTACAGGGTGGGCGGGGTATAAATATAAGAATAAATAAATAAATAAATAAATAAATAATGCTGAGGGGCCATGGCTCAATGTGGGGTGGGGCCGTGAATCAGTGGTGGAACATCTGCTTCCCAAAAGCATCTTGATAGCCACTAACTAGCCCTCCCTCCCCGGTACAACAGGGCTCAGAGTGGGTGACAACAATATTCAAATAAACCAGGGCTATTTTGGGGCAGGAACGCACAGGAACGGAGTTTCAGCTGGCTCCTGAGTTGGCCACGCCCAGCAGGAACTCATTAGCATAATCGGCCACACCCAACAGCGGGAACTCATTAGGATTGGCTACATTAGGGGTGTGTGGCCTAACATGCAAAGGAGTTCCTGCTACAAAAAAAGGCCCTGGGTTTTGACAACAAACAAGGTAAACAGAATAAGAAGCAAAAGGTGGGTTTGGCTGGATGAGCACACTTCTGGTAACATGGGGGTGTGGCCTAATGTGCTAATGAGCTGTGCTGTCAGGGGTTTGGCCTAATAGGGTAATAAGTTTCTGCGGTTGGGTGTGGCCTATTATGCTAATGAGTTCCTGCTGGGCTTTTTCTACAAAAAGAGCCCTGGTCGGACTCAACTGTGCGACTGAACAATGACAACAACATCGCCACAGGTAAATGTAAGCCGCCCTGAGCCGGCTTCGGCCGGGAGGGCGGGGTAAAAATGTGAATGAATGAATGAATAAATAAATAAATAAATAAATAATGCTGAGGGGCCATGGCTCAATGTGGGGTGGGGCCGTGAATCAGTGGTGGAACATCTGCTTCCCAAAAGCATCTTGATAGCCACTAACTAGCCCTCCCTCCCCGGTACAACAGGGCTCAGAGTGGGTGACAACAATATTCAAATAAACGCAGGGCTATTTTGGGGCAGGAACGCACAGGAACGGAGTTCCGGCTGGCTCCTGAGTTGGCCACGCCCAGCAGGAACTCATTAGCATAATAGGCCACTCCCAACAGCAGAAACTCATTAGGATTGGCTACATTAGGGGTGTGTGGCCTAACATGCAAAGGAGTTCCTGCTACAAAAAAAGGCCCTGGGTTTTGACAACAAACAAGGTAAACAGAATAAGAAGCAAAAGGTGGGTGTGGCTGGATGACCACACTTCTGGTAACATGGGGGTACGGCGTAGTATGCTAATGAGCTGTGCTGTCATGGGTGTGGCCTAATATGCTAATGAGTTTCTGCTGTTGGGTGTGGCCAATAAACAATAAACAATACTCAGAACTTTAATATTATTAAAACAGACCTTGCAATACTAATGGCAACTGGTGCATTAGTACATAAAAAGGGAAGCACGACGTGGTGCCCCTTATCCAGGGGAGAATAAATATCATACAGAATGGTAAACAGAGACTAAAGAACGGGAAGGGATGGAAGAAAGGAAGGGATGGGGGCCAGCCCAGATGGGGACTGTTGCTGTCCTCAGCCGTAGGCCTGGCGGAACATCTCTGTCTTACAGGCCCTGAGAAACTGCATCAGATCCCCCAGGGCCCGGATGTCATTTGGCAGACAGTTCCACCAGGCCGGGGGCAGGGCCAAAAAAGGCCCTGGCTCTGGCTGAGGACAGCCGGATACTTTTCAGGGCAGGGATCACCAGTAAGTTGTTATCCATTGAGTGCAGGGGTCATTTCCTGCAGGAGCGCACAGGAGCAGAGCTCCGGCAGTAAAGAGCCCAGGGGGTGGGCACATGCAACAAGCCCCACCCCCTGCTCTCAGCAGCCCTCAGTCATAGCAGGAAGCAGCCAGGTAAGCTGCAGAGCCCCCCACCCGACCCCCCAGTCCAAAACAGTCCAGTGGCACCTTTAAGACCAAGTTTTATTCAGGTACAAGCTCTCCCTCCTCTGTGAGGGCGGATCTGCACGTCCCCCCCCCAATAGCTAGCAATCCAAAACAGTCCAGTGGAGCCTGAGCGGTGGGTGTTGCCTTCTGACACACTTCCAGTAATGTCAGGGGTATGGCATATGCAAATAAGTCATGCTAATGAGTTATGTTAATGAGCTCCTGCACCTCTTTTTCTACAAAATGACCCCTGATTGAGTGTAATGCTCTTTGGGGGATATGCCAGGAGAGGCGGTCCCACAGATATGCTGGTCGCAGACCTTGAACCTGATCTGGTATTCGGCCTGGAGCCAGTGCAGCTGGCGGAGCTCCAGTTGAATATTGGCTCTCAATGGGGGTCCCGTAAGAATACGCACTGTTGCATTCTGGACCGGTTGGAGTTTCCGGGTCAGTCTCAAGGGTACCCCTGTGTAGAGCAAGTTACAGTAGTCTGGTCTGGAGGTGACCATTGCATGGATCACTGCGGCTAGGTCAGGGCGAGATAGGAAGGGACTGCCTCGGGAGACGGCGGATGCTCCTTCGCTGGACGTTTTCAAGCAGAGGCTGGATGACCATCTTTCGGGTATGTTGTAGGGCTGTCTTTCGGCTATGCTCCTGCAGAGTGCAGGGGGTTGGACTAGATGACCTGCAAGGTCCCTTTCAGCTCTAACATTCTATGAATCTATGATTCTGTGACC
>NW_015162543.1:125404-132533 GCF_001447785.1 Gekko japonicus | reverse complement strand
AGATGTCCCCAACGTGACGTCATCACGTCGGGGATGCCCCGCCCCCTCCAGGAATGCTCCCAAAGTCCCCCGCTGGGGGTGGAAGATGGACTTGGCAACCCTAGGCTCGATGGGCCCAGTGGTCCCTTTTCTTATTAGAAAAATACTAATACTTGCACAGAGGAAGGGCCACTGAAGTGAGAAGAAGGGCTCCTTGGACTGGAGGAAGGCGTCAACACTTGCTGAGAGGCTTGGTTGGATACAGGGCATTCGCTGTCAACCTATCATGTTCACAGAGAGAAGGACGATCGTGCGCCTGAAGCGGGATCGTTTTACTGACGATTGATTGAAAGACAGTTCTATCCCGCTCCCTCACTGACGGCGCGAAAGTTAAAATCCCCAGAAATGAGTTTGAAATAAATTTAAAATGTGGAAATGCACCCAAACCACCAATGCCGCAGAAGCCGAACCAACAGCGCTGTCCGAACGGCCTTCCAAAAGCAGAGGGCAAGACAGAGAGCGTCAAAAAGCACTCCAAATTCCTTTTTTTTAAAAAAAAAATTAATGGTTTTTTTCAAAGGCCCAGGGAAATAGGGACATGTTCTCCCGGTACTGGAACCCTGACGTGCTTGGCTGCCAATAAGCAAACAGCTGTGGGGGAAGGCGTCCCAGAGGCAAAGTGCCAAAACAGAGAAGCCCCTGTCTCCACTGGTCACCCACCTAACCTCAGAAGACCAGAAGCTGCAGCCACCTAGGCTGCGGTAAAGTTTGACGGGATCTAAATTTATCTACTCACAAGCAGCTCAGAAGCAGAACTTTGAATCAGATGTTGAATATTCAGGGGAACTGGCTTCCAACGTTCATCACACGAAGCTGCCTTCGGTCCATCAAGGTCACTATTGTCTACTCAGACTGGCCGGGGCTCTCAAAGGTCTCAGGCGGAGGTCTTTCACATCACCTACTGCTAGATCTTTTAACTGGGGATGCCAGGGATCGAACCTGGGACCTTCTGCATGCCAAGCAGAGGCTCTACTGCTGAGCCGCAGCCCCTCCCTCCCTAGATGTCTGACGCAGCACACGCGACAGATCAAGCTGTTCATTCCCTACTTGACCATGCACAAGTTCCCATGCTTCGGCCTATTCACGGGCTATTTTCCAGCAAGCTTTCCCTGCTAGCAAAGGCCATTTAGACGACTGAAGCTGGAGACCAGAAGGGACTTCCTGGATCAGACCAGTGGCCCATCTAGTCCAGCATCCTGTTTCCTGCACGGAGAAACCAGGTGCCTTCGGAAAGCTTCGAAGCAGGGTATGGAGGACAAAACTCCCCTGCGGCTGACACCAGCAGTTGCTATGCAGAGGTACACTTCCTTGGAATATGGAGGCTCCATTTAACCTTGTTGCCTAAGTCCCATGGATAGTTTTCTCTAACTTCTCTTTCAAGCCATCTTAGCTTGCGTCCACCACTGAGTCCTGACGGCAGCAAATCCCATCTGTTAATCATGCACTGTCCCCAGGGCTTTTTTTGTAGAAAAAGCCCAGCAGGAACTCATTAGCATAATAGGCCACACCCAATAGCAGAAACTCATTAGCATATTGGGCCACACCCCTGACAGCACCACTCATTAGCATATTAGGCTATACCCACATGTTACCAGAAGTGTGGTCATCCAGCCACACCCACCTTTTGCTTCTTATTCTGTTTACCTTGTTTGTTGTCAAAACCCAGGGCTTTTTTGTAGCAGGAACTCCTTTGCATGTTAGGCCACACACCCCTAATGTAGCCAATCCGAATGAGTTCCTGCTGTTGGGTGTGGCCTATTATGCTAATGAGTTCCTGCTGGGCGTGGCCAACTCGGGAGCCAGCCGGAACTCCGTTCCTGTGCGTTCCTGCCCAAAAATAGCCCCGGAGGCTCCATTTAACCTTGTTCCCTAAGTCCCATGGATAGTTTTCCCTAACTTCTCTTTCAAGCCATCTTAGCTTGCGTCCACCACAGAGTCCTGCCGGCAGCAAATCCCATCTGTTGATTATGCACTGTCCCAAAACCAGAGAGCATTGTTTAGGGGAGTGTTTGCAAATCCCTTTGAAAGTCTGACCCAGACTCCTGTTGAACGCATGAAGCCGCCTTGTGCTGAATCAGGTCGTTGGTCCTCCAAGCCCAGCCTCACTGACTCAGACCGGCAAGATCTCATGGTAGTGGGGGTAGATCCAGGTGGGGCAGTCGTGTTGGTCTGAAGAAGCAGAACAAATCTAGAGTCCACTAGGGGCACCTCGAAGACCAGCAAAGGTTTATTCAAGGTAGGAGCCTCCGTGTGCAAGGCACACTTTCCCCAATACACTCAAATTCAAATGCACCGTTCCAATGTATTTGAAAAAGTGTGCCTTGCACACGAAAGCTCGTACCTTGAATAAACCTTTGTCGGTCTTAAAGGTGCCCCCTGGTCTCTAAATTTGTTATGGTAGTAGGCAGGGGTCATTTCGTAGAAAAAGAGGTGCAGGAGCTCATTAGCATAACTCATTAGCATAACTCATTTGCATATGCCACACCCCCTGGCATCACCGGAAGTGTGTCAGAAGACAACACCCACCGCTCAGGCTCCACTGGACTGTTTTGGGTTGCTAGCTATTGGAGGGGGGTGTTCAGATCTGTCCTCGCAGAGGAGGGAGAGCCTTTACCTGAATAAAACTTGGTCTTAAAGGTGCCACTGGACTGTTTTGGATTGCTAGCTATTTGGGGGGGGGGAACGTGCAGATCTGTCCTCGCAGAGGAGGGAGAGCTTGTACCTGAATAAAACTTGGTCTTAAAGGTGACACTGGACTGTTTTGGACCGGGGGCTGGGGGGTGCTCTGCAGCTTACCTGACTGCTTCTTGCTCTGACTGAGGGCTGCTGGGAGCAGGGGGCGGGGCTTGTTGCATGTGCCCGCCCCCTGGGCTCTTTACTGCCGGAGCTCTGCTCCTGTGCGCTCCTGCAGGAAATGACCCCTGGTAGTAGGGAGTCTTTCCTGGCTCTCCTGCTCGAGATGGTTGGAACTGGAGGTGATGTGGAATGAACATGGGGCCTCCGGCACCCAAAAGATGTGCTGTACTGCTGAGCCAGGGACATTCCCTTTTAGTCTAGGGCCGGCATTGAGAACAGGTGGAACTGGGCAGCCGCTGAGGCCCCTGGCTTTGGGAGGGGCCCCTGGTGTGCAGAAGGAACCTCAGCCTGCTTTCCCTCTTGGACAAGCAACGCCATGGGAGCTACTGGGAGGACAAAGCCTCTTCTCCCGTATTGAGTATGCAGGCTGTGTTCCCCTTTCCTGCTCCTCTGTGGGTTCACCAGCGGGCAAGGAGCAGCGGCAAGGGTGTGCCACTGGCCACTGTTCACTCACCTGTCCCAAGAGAGCAGCAACAGCTTCCGGGAGTGGTGGCCACCTTCCGCAGAGAGAGAACCTGTTAGCAAGCAGCGGCTGCTCATCCTAGCTGCAGCAGCTGACCGCTGGCTTGGGAAAGGTGGGCAGGAAAGGACCGGCAGCCACGAATCACTTGCTTGAACTCCGTGTCTGCATCACGGCCACGCCCGGGAAGGGTCCCGCCGGCCGGGTAGTATCTTACCAACGGCCCCCAAACCCAGAACCGGTCCTATTACTGCCTCTGGTTAAGCAGATCCTTTTTAAACTATGCAGAACTGTTGGCCGGTTACCCTGCTACAAGGTCCACGTGGCAGACAAGTCGATTGTCGTCAGAGGTGGGCTGTGCAGAGAACTGAATGCCCAGGTGTGCCGTTCCGATCGGGAACACGGTGCGCAGGGAGAGGCGACTCAAGGTTTCTCTCCCATGCCATTTGTGGCCCGAAACATCCCTGAGGAGCCGCTGCAGGTGCCGTGGGGGGGAAATTACATGTAGCCCGCGGGATGCGTAAGCCGGGCCGGCTTGCTCACTAGGCAAACTAGGCGTTCACCTAGAGTGCACCAGCCCTTAGGGGCACCAAACTGCACCCACCCTCCCACCAAAAGCCCCCCCCAAGCCTTGCATTTCCGTGGCTGGGTGACCCCCATCACTGCCGCTGCCCGCCGCCTCTTTGGCCGGCTAACTTCTCCCTGCCTGCCCCCTCGGCTTCCCAACGGAGCGCTTCTCCTCCTCCTCGCAGCCGGGGACTGGCAGCTGCAGCAGCAGCAGCAGCAGCAGGGCTGGGGGAGCGGTGGCTTGTGAGCTGCTCCAGGTGCCCTGACGAGGGGTGCCAAACTGCACCCGCCCCCCTGCCAAAAGCCCCCCCGCTGGCTCTGACCAGGTGGGTGCACAGGGCGGCACGGGGGGGCGCCAGAAGGGATCTTCGCCTAGGGTGCACAATAAGCTGGGGCTGGCCCTGTGTGTAAGTCTCTCCGGTGGGGCACACAGCAGTTCCCCAGAGCCATTTCAGATTGGAACGGAGATCCTAATGCTGATCTGGTGGAAGGTCCTCATGACCGCCATGCAGATCTTGTAACATGAATCGGCCGGCTGGGGCAGGGGGGAGTGAATATGTTGTTGCTTTTTTGCCGTCCAGTCACAGCCGACTTATGGCAACCCAGTAAGGTTTTCAAGGGAAGAGACATACAGAGGTGGTTTGCCATTGCCTGACTCTGTGTTGCAACCCTGAATTTCCTTGGTGGTCTCCCATCCAAGGGCTGTCCAGAGCCAACCCTCCTTAGCTTCTGAGATCTGATGAGATTGGGCTAGCGAGGTCAGGGTGGACTTCAAAGAAGGACTTTCTATCACAGGAGGAGAAGAAGAGTTGGTTTTTGTTATGTATTAAGCTCAAAGTGCACCAGAGAACTGACCTAGCTTGAACACCTACACAATAGACTACTAGGATCCTGGAAGGGACCTATTGAACGGGAGTTATCTTGTAAATAGCCTATCACGGGTGTGTGTGTGGGGTGTGGTGTTTTGCACGCTTTTAAGCAGGGCTGCAGTCCTGCTAGAGATGTCGTTGAGTTAACTGAAATCACGAAATAAATATGAGCTGATCACTGAACGGGTCTAGAACCCAGTATATTTATACCCCGCCGTTCACGACCCGAAGGAGTCTCAGAGTGGCTTACAATCCCTTTCCCTTTCCCTCCTCCCCGCAACAGACACCCCATGAGGTAGGTGGGGCTGAGAGACCTCTTCCGAGGACTGCCCTTAAGAGAACAGCTCTGAGAGAACTTGCAACTGACTCAAGGTCACACCAGCAGCTGCATGTGGAGGAGTGGGGAATCACACCCAGTTCTCCAAATCACAGTCCACCCCTTTTAACCACTACACCAAACTGACTCTCTTTCCCCCCTTTTAGCTCTCTCATCTCTCTGATGTCTGATACAAATTGCCGTGACGAAATGCCAGCAGACTGCTCCATATTATTCCAAAATAAATGAATTCGGTACTATTTTGATTTCTTGCAATAATCCTGATTTTTGGGGGGCCTCTCTGAAGGATGTTGTAACTGGCTCCCCCCCCCCCGCTATTGAATACTCAGCACTCGCCAGCCCAAATTAACACCTTGCCGAACTTCTATCATCAAAATGCTAAAATCTCAAGCCGGGAGGGGAATTGAGACGAACAGCTGCTCGGCTGAACTGAAACTATCTGTATCTCTCATCCATCCCTAAATATGAGAAGATAAACTTTTTCTTACCTTCCTCAGCGAACCCCTGAAACGAGACACTCCCAATCAGCAAGAGGAGGAGCGGCATTTGAAGAAACATCTTTGTGAGTTCTTCAAAAATGCTTGGAAGAGAGGGAAAAAACCCCAAAACGTAAAGTCCCCGTCTGGAACAATCCGACGTTGACAACTTGATGAATTCTTCTTCTTCTTCCGAAAGAGTTTTCTGGTCTCCTTTTCCTCAGCTGAAGCTGAAAGGGCCTCTCTCTTTGCCTCCCCCCCAAGTAAACCACAGTTTTGAAAGCTGAAGAGAAACAACTGAGAAGAGACTGGGCATTTTTCTCCAACTGACACCGGGGTGGGTAGTCCAAGTGGTCCAGGCGGAGAGGAGAAAGGCCCGCCCTCCACCCTCGGGTCAGCCATAAAAATATGATCACAGGTTTAGAGTTACAGGATGTTTTAGGAGATGTCGGTTATATATAGTGAAGGGAGGAAGGAGAATTAAAGGGGGGTGTTGTTGAAGATGCGATGCCCTCCTTTCCTCAGAAACAAAAATCTTCTGCAGAGCTAAAGCGGGAGAGGAGACGTCTCATTTCCAGCAGGAAAGCAACCTTTGATTTTTAATAACTTTGCTTTTTGGCGGCTGTTCAATAGGTTTTTTTGGGAATATGCAGCCAGGACTGTGTAGTTTGGAGCCAGTTTGGTGTAGTGGTTAAGTACGTGGACTCTAATCTGGGAGAACCGGGTTTGATTCCCTACTCCTCCACTTGCACCTGGCTGGATGACCTTGGGCAAGCCATAGTTCTGATAAGGGCTGTCCTTGAAAAAGAGCAGTTTGTGTCAGAGTTCTCTCAGCCCCACCTACCTCACAGGGTGCCTGTTGTGGGGAGGGGAAGGGAAAGGAGTTTGTAAGCCGCTCTGAGACACCTTTGGGTAGTGAGTTGTGCAAATGAGTTGTGCCATCAGGGGTGTGGCCTAATATGCTAATGAGTTCCTGCTGTTGGGTGTGGCCTATTTGGTGTAGTGGTTGAGTGCGTGGACTCTAATCTGGGAGAACCGGGTTTGATTCCCCACTCCTCCACTTGCACCTGGCTGGATGACCTTGGGCAAGCCATAGTTCTGATAAGGGCTGTCCTTGAAAAAGAGCAGTTTCTGTCAGAGTTCTCTCAGCCCCGCCTACCTCACAGGGTGCCTGTTGTGGGGAGGGGCAGGGAAAGGAGTTTGTAAGCCGCTCTGAGACACCTTTGGGTAGTGAAGGGCAGGGTATAAATCCAATCTCCTCTTCTCTTCTTCTTCTTTGCAGTAAAAATACACCCTGAGGAACACTGGGCTTGATTCATGTGGGAAAGTGGCTATGACTAGCCCCTCTGGGGTTGCGAGGACCCCGGCTAGCGTTGCCAGATCCAGGCTGGGAAACTCCTGGAGATTTGGGGATGGAGCCTGGGGAGGACGGGGATCTCAGTGGGGTGCAGTGCCACAGAGCCCGCCCTCCAAAGCATCCTTTTTCAAGGGGGGGGGGGGCACGACAAGACTGATCTCTGTAGTC
>NW_015162543.1:116434-125278 GCF_001447785.1 Gekko japonicus | reverse complement strand
CTCAGTTCTCGCTGAGCCAGGTTAAAGAACCCCAAGCATTTTAAGTTTCCTTCGTATGGAAAGGTTCTCCAGGCAGGCTCGCCAGCTCCGGTCTGGGACATCCCTGGAGGTTTGGGGGCAGTGCCTGGGGAGGGCAGAGCGGGGTGGGGGGAAGGAAAGAGCTTGGCGGGGATGTGATGCCATGGAGTTCAACCCCTAAAGCTGCCTTTTCCAGGAGGTGGATGGAGTTCTGTTGCCTGGAGACCAGTGGTGGTTCTGGGGCAACCCCAGGCCCCGCCCGGAGGCTGGCAACCCTCTGCCTTCAGGGTCCTTCAGATCGCCTCCTTTGATCCTTTGAACTGGAGATGCCGGGGATTGAACCTGGTTCCTTCTGCGTGCGGAACAGATGATCTGCTCCTCAGCCATGGCTCCCCCCCAGGTTTTGTGGTTGCTTTGGCAGAGGCCTTTGTATTGTGTACTCGCATGTATGCATTTTAAAAGTTATTTGTGCATTAGGCATTATATGACACATATATACATATACATATTATACGTATAAACAATGTATATGGTTTACGAATATCTATCACCTATCTCTCTACCTCTATGCCTGCCTGCCTGCCTGCCTGCCTCTCTCTCTCTCTCTCTCCCCATCTATCCATCTATCCATCTATCCATCCATCTATCCATCCATCTATCTATCCATCCATCCATCCATCCATCCATCCATCCATCCATCCATCCATCCATCCATCCATCCATCCATCCATCCATCCAATCTATTTTATCTAATCTATTTTATCTAATCTATCTCTCTAATCTATCTAATCTATCTAGCTATCTAGCTGTTAAATACTGGGTTCAAGACACATTATAGTGAACAGCTCTACTTTATTAAGGGATTTCAGGGACACTACAAGACAAAGTCCAGGACTACCGCTCTGTTTAAATAGCATGCAAGCACCACACCCAAACACACCCCACTCCCAACGATAGGCTATTTACATAACACTACTTCCCCATTGGTTCCCTCCAGAATCCTGGCAAGCTATTGTTCTGGCGCAACAAGCTCAGCCAGTCTTGGATACTAACTCAGTGATGACCCATGCTCAGTACACAACACTATCTATCATCTATCTAATATCATATCATCTGTAATGCACAAATAACATTTTATGGGGAAGATTTGTTATGAGGAAACAGTAAATGGAACAATCTTTTTTTTAAAAAACCCTGTTTATTCATTTATTTATTCACTTGATTTACACGCTATACCTTTCTCCCCAATGGGTTTCTAAAGCGGCTTGCGTCCAAGATTTGTTATGAGGAAACAGTAAATGGAACAATCTTTTTTTTAAAAAAACCCTATTTATTCATTTATTTATTCACTTGATTTACACGCTGCACCTTTCTCCCCATCGGGTTTCCAAAGCGGCTTGCGTCCTTCTCCTCTCCTCAATTTAATGTTCACAACAACCCTGTGAAGCAGGTTAGGTTGAAGAGGAGGTGACTGGCCCAAGATCACCCAGTGAGCTTCCAAGGCAGAGTGGGGATTCAAACCTGGGTCTCCCAGACCCGAGTTCGACAATCTAACCACTGCTCTACCCTGGCTGTCTCCATGAATTTCATTTCATTTCATTCAGCCACTGGTTTGATTTATGTACTGCAGAAGCAAAACTGAAGGACAGACTTTCAGGCTGGAGAAACAGGGATGAGGAATTCAAAACCACCCCGTCGGGGTCTGGACTTGGGTGTCGTCTTGTTCACCGAACTCAAGGACTCCAGAGAACGTCATTCATCCCCGCAGCAGCCCCTAGCATGTTTTGGTTGCCACCATGTAAAAACTTGGCTTTGTGTTCCGTCTGCAGCCGGAGCCGTCCGTCTGCCCTGAGCCAAGCAGACAGATTGCCTGGCCTCCTCCGAGGCTGAAAGGCGGAGAGGTCCAGTTTGGAAAAGAGAACAGATCGCAAGAGGAAAACAAAAGGGTGGTTTGTTCTCAAGGGCCTTCCTTCCTTCTCCTTCCGCCAGCTAATTAAAGTCAAGTCTCGTAAAGAAGAACAGTGCCAAGGATCAGAGGTTTGCAATTATACTTGCTGATGGCAAAGTCTTGGACTCCTTGAGCCGCAGCCAACCACTTTTTCCGCCGGCTGAAAAGAGAGGAAGGGGACCCCTTTAATCTCCCCACCTCCCTGCAATGGCAATCTTGGGCATCATGAGACCTGCATGGACAAAAGCGATGAGAGCGAGGGTGAAGACTGAGGGAGAAAGCTAGCTGGATCCAACCCCTTCACTCTCTTTTGCCACATCAGAATGTGAACTAGATATGATAGGATGAGCTTAGCCAGTTGCGGTCCGGTTCAGAAAGAGGATCTGATGTGACACACCACCACCACCAATGTTCCCTCTAAGCTGTGGAGTCCTGTGAGCAAAGATTCTACTTTGTGAGCTACTGGCAAGAAAGTTGTGAGTGTGCAATTTGGCTACTGCATCAATTCGTTTCCTCTGGAGCCATCCTTCCTGAGCGAAGGCAAAAATGTGTGAGCCAAAGGCTAAAGAACTGTGAGCTAGCTCACACTAACTCAGCTTAGAGGGAACACTGACCACCACCCCATCTGAAATTATTTTTTTCTTTTTATTTCTCACACTATGGACGTGGGTAACACGGAGGGAGGAGCAAATGCCATCGAAATGAAAGACCGAGCACCGCATCTTCAGTGCTCTATAGAAAACCATGGGGAATTCCCCAGTCATCGATACTTCAGAAACCAGAGCTGGGAATTTGGAGTGGCAAGATCCATCAGGAAAATACAGACAAAGAGAATGGAGGAAGTATCCTTCGCTGTGGCATTGCCAAGAAAAGTTTCTGCGTCGCCTGTCCATCATTAGCCTTAGTCTCACCATTCCAGTGTGTATGTGTTGTGTGTGATTGTGTGTAAGGCCAACAAATAGGGTTGCCAGCCCTGGATTGGGAAATCCCTGGAGATTTGGGGGTGGAGTCTGGGTGGGTCTATGTGTGTATGTACATATCACCTTCCCTCCTCTCTCTCTCTCCCTCTCTCTCTGAGGGATGGCAGCATGGTATAGCCCAGTCTCGTCAGCAGGGCTCTCAAGTACTTACCTTGATTCGGCAGGGGATATATAGTTCTTTGCAGGACCATTCCTGCGGGGAAAACACAGATGCTGCACTATTCCATCGCCCAGATGTGACGTAGGCCCGTAGCCGGGCGACGCTGTAGCAATGGGGCTGGAAACTTGATGGTACCATCGAGTTTCCAGTCCTATTACCAGAGCGTCGCCCAGCTATGTGCCTATGTCACGTCTGGGCGACGGAATAGTGCAGCGCCTGTGTTACAAGCAAGAATCTTCTGGCAGGGAAGCATGTGTCCCCCGCCAGTTCGTAGGTAGGTACTTGGCAACCCTACTTGTCAGGTCTTGGAAGCGAAGCAGGTTCAGTACTTGGAAGGGAGACCACCAAGGAAGGCCCTGCAGAGGAAGGCAATAATAAAGCACCCCTGCTTCTCACTTGCCTCGAAAGCCCCTTGTGGGGGTCACCATAAGTCGGCTGCAACTTGACGACACTCTACACATGCACATCTCCTGGGCAGAGCAAAGCAAAATGGATGCCAGAAAACAGGAGGAATGGAGAACTCCAGCAAAACAGCTTGTGCCTAGCGCCCTGTTTAAAATCTAGAACTAAAATAAAGAACAGTTAGGGAGGATTTGTTAATGCATCGGTCCCACTCTGGAAGCAAGTCTAGGCGGTTTGGAATGCCAGCATTCAGGGAGAACGTTGGAACCTGTATATCTTATTCTCAACAGTCCCCTGTGTGCGGATATCTAAATCCGCAGATAGGGGGCATACTTGCCCCGAACAGGTTTTTCTGAAAACTTAAAAAAATATATTGGGGTGTGTGTGTGTTAAATTCCCACTGAAAATAAGGCACTGCCACCACTGCCAGGCTCGAAGGTAGGGAAAAAGAGGGAGGTAGAAAGAATGGGGGATTGGGTTGGGAGAGAGATCTAATTCTCAACAGTCCCCTGTGTGCAGATATCTAAATCCGCAGATAGGGGGCATACTTACTTCGAACAAGTTTTTCTGCAAACTTTGGTGACCCCCTAGGTTTGCAGAAAAATCTGAAAACTTCAAAAAAAAATGGGAGGGTTTTTTAAATTCCCACCCAAAATAAGACACTGCCACCACTGCCAAGCTCAAAGGTAGGGGGGGAAAAGGAGGTAGAAAGAATGGGGGATTGGGGGAGAGAGAGAGAGAGAGAGAGAGAGAGAAGGAGGGATTGGCTTGGTGGAGGGTTGAAAAGAAAAAGAAGAGGGGATTAGCTTGGGGAGAGAAAGAAAGGGGAAGATGGAGGGAGAGGGAAGGAAGCAAAGGTGGGGGAATGCCCCCTCCCTGCAAGTTTCTTGTGGGTCCCCACTTGTTTAATCATAATTCCAATCCAATTTCCATTGCCTATCTGTGGCGATCACAGTGTTGTGGTGCTGACTGTTCCCATGCCATGCTTAGCACATGGCAGCATAGCTCTGACTGAAATGCAGGGCTGTCACAGCCTTAGAAGAAACCTTGGTATTCTGTAGCCAACTTGACTCTGGCACCATCGCGACCATCCTTTGCTTCTCCTTTCTAACGCCCCGTCCGGTGCTCCAGGCCCTTGTTGGCAGCAGTGATCTTAATCTATTTTGCATCTTGCAAAACCAAAACAAAACGAAATCCTCCCGCACCTCCCCAAAGAACTTTTCCAAACTGGACTCAGACTCAAATGTTAAGCATGCTAAATTTACAACCGTGGATGACTGCTGCCTAGTCACCCCCACATTATAACACTGGCACACATCTCTCTGAAGCCAAGGTCAGCGCATGTCATTATGTAAGCTAATGGTTTTGGACAACCAAAAGAAGGATTGCCCCAAAGCCATCCCCATATGCTGCGCTTACCAGGCACCTATTTTGCATCCTGCAAAACCAAAACAAAACAAAATCCTCCCGAACCTCCCCAAAGAACTTTTCCAAACTGGACTCAGACTCAAATTTTAAGCATGCTAAATGTACAACCGTGGATGACTGCTGCCTAGAAACCCCCAAATTATAACACTGGCACACATCTCTCTGAGGCCAAGGTCAGCGCATGTCATGATGTACGCTAAATAAGGAAGCCACCATGTGGACAACAAAAAGGAGGATTGCCCCAAAGCCATTCCCATATGCTGCGCTTACCAGGCACCCGAATGATCCCACACGGCATCTCTCTGTGGCATTTGTCTTGCATTGGTCGGTCACTTCCCCAGCATATTCATCAACGTGAGTGACGGCGCAGCTCTCCAGCAAAGGTGACCCGTCTACAACAATCCGACGAGGTGGCAGAGGTGCAGAGCCCCCCCCCCCTCTTCCTTGACTATAGCCAGGGCTCTTTTTGTAGAAAAAGCCGAGCAGGAACTCATTAGCATAATAGGCCACACCCAACAGCAGAAATTCATTAGCATATTAGGACACACCCCTGACAGCACAGCTCATTAGCATATTAGGCCGCACCCCCATGTTACCAGAAGTGTGGTTATCCAGCTATACCCACCTTTTGCTTGTTATTCTGTTCACCTTGTTTCCAGGGCTTTTTTTGTAGCAGGAACTCCTTTGCATGTTAGGCCACACACCCCTAATGTAGCCAATCCTAATGAGTTTCTGCTGTTGGGAGTGGCCTATTATGCTAATGAGTTCCTGCTGGGCGTGGCCAACTCGGGAGCCAGTCGGAACTCCGTTCCTGTGCGTTCCTGCCCCAAAATAGCCCTGACTATACCAAACTGTATTTTTGCTTTTGTTTTGCTTCTCCTGGATCCCAGTTTAACTAGGATAATTCTGACAGGGGTGATTTCTCACTTTAATTTTGATACCAGAGCACACGCAGGGTCGATGCCACTTCGGGTCAGTTTGTGACTCCATCCCTTTCTGTGTTATCAGTGCACACATGCGCACTACCTCCCCCCCCCAAAAAAACCCCTCTGCAAATAAGTGATCTTGGATTAAGATTTTTTTGCAGCATTTTACTGATGTGTAGATGTGCTCTTGAGCGTTGGTAACACACGCCAGTGTTCCCTCTAAGCTGAGTTAGGGTGAGCTGGCTCACAGTTTTTTAGCCTCCAGCTCACACATTTTTGTCTTAGCTCAGGAAGGAGGGTTCCAGAGCAAACTAATTTATGCAGTAGCCAAATCGCCCGTTCACAACTTTAATGCCAGCAGCTCACAAAGTAGAATTTTGGCTCACAAGACTCCACAGCTTAGAGGGAACATTGCACACCACACATTTATTTATATTTATTTATTTATAAATTCAATTTATAACCCACCCTCCCCGCTGCGCGGGCTCAGGACGGCTCACATCCACCCGTCCACCCATCCGTCTGTCTGTCTGAACAAAGTTGGAGTCCAGTGGGCACCTTTAAGACCAACAAAGTTTAATTCTTGGTATAAGCTTTCGTGTGCTCGCACACTTCTTCAGATACATCGAAGCAGACTTTGCCAGCCATTACGTATAGGGAGACTCCAGCTGCTCTCCAGGTGACAGAGATTAGGTCACCTGGAGAAAATGGCCAGGGTGGAAGGTGGACTCTGTGGCATTATCCCCTCCCCAAACCCCGCCGTCCTCAGGCTCCGCCCCCCAAATCTCCAGGTATTTCCCAACCCAGAGCTGGCCGCTGGCCACCTTTCTTATAACAGGATGCAACATGTGATTGTGTAACTGTCTGGCGCGGCCCTAAATGGAACACAGAAGTATTTCTGTTGACTTTTGTATAGTTAAATGCACACTTCAGTGCAACATAAATATGTTGTAAGAAACAATACCTTTTGGGGGTGCAATGCCCAGTGGCCCAAGCATGTAGCCTTTTGTGTTCCCATGTAATGCACGCCGTCCGGCCAGCAAGAATATCAATTCACTAAAGCTGCCACTAGAGGGAGCCACAAGCATGCTGCTGACCGACAACCGGCACACTTTACTTAAAAACAAAGCCAAACCTTGATTATATAGGTGCATTTCGGGTGCATATTAGGTTGACACAACGTAGTTAAATTTGTAAATCACCCACCTTAAGCTTTAAGATGGCGGTAGCCTCCCTTGGTTGGCCAGGGGACACTTCACATTTAGTTTGGACGCAGTTGCCAACCTCCAGGTGGTGGCTGGAGATCTCATACAATTACAACTGATCTTCAGGTGACAGAGATCAGTTCCCCTGGAGGAAATGGCTGCTTTGGCAGGTAGATTTTATGGCATTATATACCTTATTGAAGTCTCTCTCCTCCCCAAACCCCGCCCTCCGCAGGCTCCACCCCCCCCCAAATTTCCATATTTCCCAGCCTGGAGTGAAGAAGAAGAATAGGAGGAGGAGGAGGAGGAGATGACAGCGGCTGGATTTATTTATTTATTATTTTGATTTATACCCCGCCCTCCCTGCGAGCGGGCTCAGGGCGGCTTACGGCGTTGGTACCCTGTACCATAAAAACCATGTACAAAATGTAAACAGCATTAAGCATTAAAAACAATCCAACCGTTAACAATTAAAGTGCTAGTGATGGTACACTTTTGATGGTAATCTCTAAATGATTCAGATGGCGTGCTAACAATTTTCATCGGCATCGGTGATCTTCAGCTTGGTGCGAAGATATAATGCAAACCCTCCCCAGGACCAGAGTCAACCCAGACCACGGATGCTGGTGGTGGTAGTGGACTGGCGGCTCCTAATTTGTACCCCAACTCAGAGTCTCAGAGGAGCTCACAATCTGCTTTCCCGTCCCCTCCCAGCAACAGACACCCTGTGAGGTAGGTGGGGCTGAGAGAACTCTTTCCAGAACTGCTCATGAGAGACTGGCCCAAGGTCACCCAGCTGGCTGCATGTGGAGGAGTAGAGAATCAAACCCAGGTCTCCCAGATTAGAGTCCGCCGCTTCTAACCACTATACCAAGCTGGTTTTCCTATTTGGCCCTTGGTATTGTCCATTCTGGCTGGCAGAGGCCCTCAGGGGACTCAAGCAAAAAAAAAGATGCCATGGAATTTTATTTATTTAGGCATTTCTACCCCACTTTTCTCCCCAACAGGGACCCAAAGCAGCTTACATCATTCTCCCGACCTCCCGTTTAGCCTCACAACGACCCTATGAGGTAGGTTAGGCTGCAATAAAGGATAAAGCAGCTTACATCATTCTCCCGACCTCACGTTTAGCCTCACAACAACCCTATGAGGTAGGTTAGGCTGCGATAAAGGAAGTCGCTGGCCCGACGTCACCACTTGAGCATCCCCAGCAGAGGGCAGATTTGAAGCTGGGGTCCCCCAGTCCCAGCCCAGCACTCTAACCTCTTCCCCAGGCTGTCGACACTCCATACGCTGAGCGATCCTCTGAAACAAATCTTCTTGTCCTTTGCTTCTGGGGACTCCAGTTGTGGGGAGGGGGAGGGAAAGGAGATTGTAAGCTGCTCTGAGACTCCTTCGGGTAGTGAAGGGCGGGGTATAAATCCAATCTCTTCCTCTTCTTGTTGTTAGGGCATTCACTTTAGCTCGCCTTAATGCCACCCCATCCGAAGTATCACTGGGGAGATTTTGTCGTATTCCATATTCAGATTTTCTTTGCCTTTGCGGTCAGGGTAAAACCGATACTGCGTCTTGCAAAATATTGGAATGTCAGGGTTTTTTTAACCGCTTTTAGGAACCGCTGCAACCAGGGGTCATTTCGTAGAAAAAGAGGTGCAGGATCTCATTAGCATAAGTCATTAGCATAACTTATTTGGATATGCCACACCCCCTGACATCACCGGAAGTGTGTTAGAAGGCAACACCCACTGCTCAGGCTCCACTGGACTGTTTTGGATTG
>NW_015162543.1:102807-116033 GCF_001447785.1 Gekko japonicus | reverse complement strand
CTAACACGCTCTCCATTTAATATACTCTATGGGGGATAATTTTTACAGGGCTCTTTTTGTAGCAGGAGCTCCTTTGCATATTAGGCGACACACCACTAACGTAGCCAATCCTCCAAGAGCTTACAGTAGCCCCTGTAAGAAGAGCTCTGTAAGCTCTTGGAGGATTGGCTACATTAGGGGTGTGTCGCCTCATATGCAAAGGAGTTCCTGTTACAAAAAGAGCCTGATGCTAGACAGTGACCCGAACATAACCTACTTGGTTGCTGTAATGTATCCAGTCCAGACCGCGTGGCCGGCTTGGGCTCCACGCGGTCAGACACAAACGCCGAGCTTCGCTCCAAGAGACAATGGACTATGCGGATCCTAGCCTGCTCCAATCAGGGGGCTAGGTTCTAATAACCTATTGGGAAGTGGGGTGTGTGTTTTGGGTGGCGGTTTCTTGGGGGATATAAGCTGGCCTGCGAGCCGGCCAAAGTCGTCTTGTTCCTGTTCGGATAAAGTACGCTTTGCTGAAATCACTCTCCGTCTGCGTACTTTTCAGTTGCCAAATCTCTGTCTAACATATTTTCCTTTAGTAAATAATGTATTATTCTTTTCGTTATTGCTCAAGATCATCTGATCATGGGAGCGCTGAACAGGAAAGGAAAGGATCGGAGAATGCTGAGCCACTCCCATCTCTTCCTTTCCTTTGCAGGATATACAGCCTCATAAAGAAAACACAGAGACAAACGTTGGGACCAGGAAAAGGTTCATCATTTTATTTCTGATGAATTGCAGAGCCAGTGAAACTCATTGTGGCGGTGAGGCTGTTGTATCATTTTTGGGAGGGGGGTTGAGGCTACCTATCACATTTTTACCCTTCCCTTCTTCCGAGAGGCTCAGAGTGTACATGACTCTACTTTCTCCCGTGCTAGCCCCACAACAACCCTGTGAGGTAGGACAGGCAGAGAGAAAGTGACTGGTGCGAGGTCACAGAGCCCTAGTCGGACCCCCTAATTGCTGTACAATGCTCCCTCTAAGCCAGAGGTTCCCAAACTTATTTGGCCTACCGCCTCGTTTTCAGAAAAAAAAAAATTACTCAGCGCCCTCCTGGAAACCTACCTTCAAAAACGGGACAAAAAGATGCAGTGACAAATTTGCACCCAAGGCTCATACCGCCCACTTGGATCGTTCCAGCGCCCCCTAGGGGGCAGTATTACCCACTTTGGGAACTGGAGCAAAAATTCTAGTTTGTGAAACATTGAAGTTGTGAGTGAGCGATTTGGCTGCTGCATCAATCAGTTTGCTCTGGAGCCCCCCTTCCTGAGCTGAGACAAAAATGGGTGAGCCGGAGGCTAAAAAACCGTGAGCTAACTCACACTAACTCAGCTTAGAGGGAACACTGTATACCACATGTAGGAAAGCAGGAAAATTACCATCCATCTTTTTCTCTGTAGAAAGGAATGCCCTTGGCGGCGGCGGGGTGGGGGGGGGAGCTTTCTGAGCATTTCTGCTCCCTGGGCATGATGGGGTAAGCCATCAGGGCAGTTTCTTTTCCCACAGAAGAGCAGCATGGTGCTACTTAGGACAGGAAGAGTATTCTCCTGGGAATCTGTGACCTCACAGTGCACGTGTGGATTTTGGATTTAATGGACGGATGGAGCCGTGTTGAACATTCCTTTTTTTGCAGCGCTGTGACATTCGCCTGTTAGGACCGGGCAGCAAACTCTGGTTCCAAACGGAGTCTCAGAATTTCCCTTGAGGAGGGAAGGGTGGGCGGGCATCGTGGCGGCATCTACTGATGTAATCCATCCTGGCGTTTTACCCATCTTATTAGCCAGGCAAGTGGAACGTCAAGAAGCATCAGGTCAGACGTCTCCTGCTTTCCTGCCCTGCGGACACGTGTGTGTGTGTGTGTGTGTGTGTGTATGTGTGTGTGTGTGTGTGTGTGTGAAACAAAGCCATGCTTTGGCTCACTGGAGAAACTCATTCCGGGAGTGGAGCAGTCGTCCTCTTCCTAGGATCGATTAGCATAGCCGGTTACATTCAGGGCAGTGGATCTATTTCTGGCCATCCGGGAGAGCTGTAACTGAGCAAACAGTAAATGAATGAGCCCGGATGGGCCTCTTTGAGCATACGCTGATGGTAATGGGGAGGGGCTGAGGCTCAGTGGAAGAGCCTCTGGTTGGCATGCAGGTCTTCGGTTTGATCCCTGGCATCTCCAGTGAAAAAGGACCAGGCAGCCAGTGATGTGAAAGACCTCCGCCTGAGACCTTAGAGAGCCAGCATGGTGTGGTGGATTCTAATCTGGAGGGCCTTGTTTGATTCCCCCACTCCTCCTCCGCATGAAGCCTGCTGGGTGACCTTGGGTCAGTCACCGTTCTCTCACAACTCTCTCAGCCCCACCTACCTCACAAGCAGTGTTCCCTCTAAGCTGAGTTACTGTGAGGGAGCTCACAGTTTTTTAGCCTCCGGCTCACCCATTTTTGTCTCAGCTCAGGAAGGAGAGCACCAGAGCAAACCGATTTATGCAGCAGCCAAATCGCTGGCTCACAACTTTAATGCCAGTAGGTCACAGAGTAGAATTTTTGCTCACGAGACTCCAGCTGAGAGGGAGCATTGCTCCCAATCAGTGTTCCCTCTAAGCTGAGTTAGTGTGAGCTAGCTCACAGATTTTTAGCCTCCAGCGCACACATTTGTGTCTTAGCTCGGGAAGGATGGCTCCAAAGCAAACTAATGCATGCAGTAGCCAAGTGGCTCGCTCACAACTTTAATGCCAGCAGCTCACAAAGTAGAATTTTTGCTCACAAGACTCCACAGCTTAGAGGGAACATTGCAACATGCCTGTTTTGGGGAGAGGAAGGGAAGGCGACTGTAAGCCGCTTTGAGACTCCTTAAGGTAGATAAAAGCAGGGTATAAACCCACGTCTGCTCCTGCTGCTGCCAGTCAAAGTAGGCTATACTGACCTTGATGGACCAAGGTTCTGATTCAGTAGAAGGCAGCTTCATGTCCGTGTTCCTTGATTATTATTTTTTTAAAGAGGACAGAATCATGCTTCTCCTTATCTGGAGGTTTTCAGACAGAGGCTGGAGGGCCATCTGACACCAATGCTGATTCTGTGAACTTAGGCAGATCACGAGGGCAGGAAGGGTTGCCTCAGGGCTTAGTTCTCATGGCCCTTTCTTCCACGCCCTGGGAAATGCTGATCACCACTTTGGGGTCAGGGAGCAATTTTCTCCAGGCCAGTTTGGCTGGGGATCCTGGAGGGGGTTTTTTGCCATCTTTTAGGCATGGAGCAGGGCTCTGTGTGTGTGTGTGTGGGGGGAGGTATTTGTGAATTTCCTCCATTGTGCAGAGGGTTGGACTAGATGACCCTGGAGGTCCCTTCCAATGCTATGATTCTATGCTAAGATTTGCTCAAGTATGCACCAGGCGGTACCAATTGGTTGGTTTTTTTAAAAAGCACAAAATGTTTCTCTCCCTCCCCCTGCTGTTCCAACCACCCAGCAGTCAGGTCACCTGATTCGTAAGCTCAGCGATAGTACCTTTCCTTGCCAGAGGCTGCTCAGCTGATCTACGGCTGAACAGATTTGGAAGGTTCGTACTCATCTTGACACCCAAGTCTCATCCACGTTGACTGGCGGTGTGCGGCTACTCGACCAAACCCTGTGTCTCCTTTGCTGTTGAGACAAGCAGGGCTCGGATCAAAAAGGAGGGGAGGGGAGTTTGGCAAAGACTGGCTGCTCTGGATTCTCCAGGACTGTATGTAGAGAGAGGTGACCCAGGAAATGAGCTGGGACATCAGGTTCAGGAATACCGGGCTCAAAAGATGCTGGGCTCAAGGGGGGCTTTTTTGCTCCTTTCCCCATGATATTAGAGGTATATTAGATGGGCAGTACATTGACCTGGATAGTCCAGGCTATCCCGATCGCGTCAGATCTCAGAAGCTAAGCAGGGTCAGCCCTGGTTAGTATTTGGATGGGAGACCACCAAGGAATACCAGGGCTGCTATGCAGAGGCAGGCAACATCAAACTATTGAGATATATGTCAGAGTGATAGAGGTAGCAAGCAGTTACTATAGATCAGTTTGATCTGTTTGTCAGACCTAGCTGTCATGCTAGTAATCATGTAATTACAGCCAGGTGTTTTCTAGCAGGTGTTGCTCTTTCTGGGCTTATTAGAGCTGGTGATTACATCACCTTGTTAGAGATTGGCTGGGGTTTAGCATAATAGCTATCAGCTTAGTAAACTGGTGGGGACTCAGTTCTCATAGACTAAGGCACGACATGCTGTTCAATAGCCTGTAAATATCTCTGTATATATTCACCTTTATAACTATATAAACTCTCTGTGCACCTTCATAACTGGTCAGTCTCCCGCTTCTTATTTACAACACCCAATACAAACCACCTTTGAACATCTCTTGCCTCGAGACCCTACAGGATCGCCATAAGTCAGCTGTAACTTGACGGCACTTTCCACCACCACATTGAGAACGAAGAGGGTTCTTTCATGACACAGTCCACTTATGGAACTCACTGCCACAAGATGGAGGGGTAGCCACTGATTTATGTATGTAAGTGCCGTCAAGTCCCAACTGACTTGTGGCAACTCCAGTAAGGGGTTTTCAAGGCAAGTGAGAAGCAGAGGCTGAGGTCACACACACTTAATAATCCACTTTCAATCCGATTTCAGTGCACTTCCCAACTGGATTTTAACGGTGTGAACTGGCAAAATCCAGTTGGAAAGTGGACTGAAAGCGGATTATGTAGTGTGTGTGACGGCAGCCACTGGTGGTTTGCCAGCACCTTTCTCTGCAGTCTTCCTTGGTAGCCTCCAATTCATATTCTGACCCTGTTTATAATCCGAGGTCTGACGTCGAAATTGGGCTGTGCCATGCTGCTTTACTTCCTGGCTCCTGATTTAAAAGGAAATGAGGCCAAATGCATTTAGAACAGGTCAATCAAAAGCTGTTTAGACAGGATGGACTAAATGTAGCCTCCACGTTCAAAGGCAGTCTACCTCTGAATCTGGGGAAGGGGCAACAACAGTGTGGGGGGGTTAACTTCTGTGGCCTGTTTGTGGTCTTCTTGGCCATTTGGTTGGTCAGGATGGGAAAGAGAGTGCTGGTTTAGATGGTCTGATCCAGTCAGGCCCGTAGCCAGGATTTTTTAAATTCGGGGGGACCTTAAAATAAGTCAGGGGGCACCCCTGCATGCACCTTCAAGCTCCCGTCCTTCCCTGCAATTAAATTAAATTAAACTACTCTCCACCAATGCTCCCTCTAAGCAGTGGAGTCTTGTGAGCAAAAATTCTACTTCTGTGAGCTCCTGGCATTAAAGCTGTGAGCGAGCAATTTGGCTGCTGCATCAATTAGCTTGCTCTGGAGCCCTCCTTCTTGAGCTAAGACAAAAATGTGTGAACTGGAGGCTAAAAAACTGTGAGCTAGCTCACACTAACTCAGCTTAGAGGGAACACTGCCCCCTCCCCCCCGCTTCTTTGCTAGCAGGGGATGGCAGGAGAGGGAGTTGGGAGAGTTTGCACTGTGGTGCGCCAGCCCGAAGGCCAGGTACCTCTCCAGGGGGAGGAGGGAGAAGGCAGCACCCCAGGTTCTCTCCCCCCTTCCCTCACCAACGAAGGACGGAGGATGAAGGAAGGAAAAGGAAGGAAGGAAAGGGCCAGTGCCATGGTGTGCCAGCCTGAGAACCAGGGCTATTTTTGGGCAGGAACGCACAGGAACGGAGTTCCGGCTGGCTCCCGAGTTGGCCACGCCCAGCAGGAACTCATTAGCATAATAGGCCACACCCAACAGCAGAAACTCATTAGGATTCAGTTCAGCTCTTCTTACGCCCTTCCTGTGTTTTGGTGCATGTTTCCATTTGTGGTTCTTTGGGTTTCGCATGCTTCCGCAGGACCTGTCCACAATCTGTCGAGACCTCGTAAGACACAGGGACAGTGGGGCGGATTACTCGGATTACTCGGCCATCCGTCCATTCGGGGCCTTTACCATAGTTCCGGATGTAGACAGGGTCCTCTGGGAAGCCCAATATGCTAATGAGTTCCTGCTGTTGGGTGTGGCCTATTATGCTAATGAGTTCCTGCTGGGCTTTTTCTACAAAAAGAGCCCTGCGAGAACCATGCACTTCTCCAGGGGGAGGAGGGAGAAGGGAGCACCCCAGGTGGATAGGAAGTTGTGGGGCCTTGGAAGGAAGTCGGGGGGCCAGGCCCCGGTAGGCCCCACTGTAGCTACGGGCCTGGATCCAGTTCAGCTCTTCTTACGCCCTTCCTGTGTTTTGGTGCATGTTTCCATTTGTGATTCTTTGGGTTCTGCATGTTTCCGCAGGACCTGTCCACTATCTGTCGAGACCTCATAGGACACGGGGCCAGTGGGGTGGATTACTCGGCCATCCGTCCATTCGGGGCCTTTACTCTAGTTCTGGATGTAGACAGGGTCCTCTGGGAAGAGTCCCCGTGGAGCCTCCCTCTGCTTGGACAGATTGCGCAACTCTGGGGCCCTGTCCAGATGCAGTCTGTCCAAGAGGATCGTGGGCTGCCAGCCCATGAGGAGTGCTGCGGGGCAGCGGCTGCTGACCGGGTTCGGGGTGGTCCGTTGCACCATGAGGAAGCGCGCCAGACGGAATTCCGAGTCCCCTTCCTTCAGCCAGCTGAGGGCTTCCTTAGCGGTGCACACCATCCGCTCCGCCTGGCTGTTGGTGGCAGGGTGAAACGGGGCGAAACTTACGTGCTGAATCAGGATGCTGCACAGGAACTCCACACCATCCACTCCGCCTGGCTGTTGGTGGCAGGGTGAAATGGGGCGAAACCTACGTGCTGAATCAGGTTGCTGCAGAGGAACTCCTGGAATTCCTCTGAGGTGAACACCATCCCGTTGTCCGAGACAATGGTGTCCGGCAACCCGTGGGTGGTGAAGACCTTGCAAAGCGCCCGGATGGTGGCTTTGGAGGAGGTGGCAGAGACCGGGCTTATCTCCAGCCATTATCTCCTCGCCCGCTGCACCACACTGGCTCTCTTCATCGGTGAGAGTCACTTCCTGGCGAGCGCTCTTAGGTGCCTTCAGACCGTCTGCAGTTTAAGCATGGACTGATGAATCCGTCCTGACAAGTATATTCTTGCCAGGTTAGCAGCTTGTCAGGCAGCATCCATAAAAGGGGACATGGAAGGTTGCTTGATTTCATCCCGTTGGGCACTGTTGAATGGAGTGGCGCCTGTTGAAGAAGGGCACCCAACCCGACTGAGCCAGCTGCTGGACCAAATGAGGTTCGCTAGAAGGGCAGGTTTCTGGATCAGGACCCTGCTACCCCCTAGTGGCAGGCTGCTGGACACTGTAGGGGAAAAAACGGCTGGACAGTGCCAGGTTTGGGACGGGGTTTATTTGGTTGTTTATTCCCTGCCTTTCTCCCCAATGGGAACCCGAAGCAGCCTGCATTGTTCTCTTCGCCTCCGTTTTATTCTCACAACAACCCTTTGAGGTAGGTTAGGCTGAGGGTGAGTGACTGGCCCAAGCTCACCCAGCAAGCTTCCGTGGCTGAGTGGGGATTCGAACCTGGGTCTCTCAGATCCTAGTCCGACACTCTAGCCACTGCACCATGCTGGCTGAGAGACCTCTGGCAGCAGCCCCAGACCCCAAGCGGCAGGGGGGAAACAAGTAAAAACTGCTGCTGTGACAACGGCATGATGTCATTTCTGGAGGCAAACCTGGAAGTGACATCATGCTGTTGACGTGATGGTGTCCCACCATGTCCCCGCCCACCAGTCTCTTGCCAGGTGCCGACCACAGGCTTGTTGATGCAAGGTACCCTCAGTAGACCCTCCCTGGGTGAGCCCCCACTCCTTGCCTCAGCCCACTCATTGTGGGACCAGGCCCCACAGTGGCCCAGAGGGTGAGGAAGAGGTAAACAGTATTGACAGATCCTTTCCCGCACTTCCTTGCTCAGAGGGCAAGCAGAAGCTACAAACAGCAGAGGACGCAATGGCTTGTAAGAGGGTCCTTCGCTTGGGTATAGGCCTTAAGAACCTAAAAAGAGCCCTGCTGGATCAGACCAGTAGTCCATCTAGTTCAGCATCATGTCCCTCACAGTTGCCAACCAGTTCCTCTGGAGGGCCAACAATAGGGCGTAGAGGCCAAGGCCTTCCCCTGATGTTGCCTTCTGGCTCCGGGGTCCAGAGGTTTACTACCTCTGAATGTGGAGGTTCGCTTTAGTCACCATGGCCAGTAGCCACTGATAGACCTTTCCTCCGTGAACCTATCTAATCCCCCTCACTACATCCTCTGGTAGTGAATTCCACATTTTAATCACTCTCAATGTTCAGAAGTATTTCCTTTTGTGTGTCCTGAATCTACTGCCCACCAGCTTCATTGGATGGCCTTGAGTTCTAGTGTCTTGGGAGAGGGAGAATGTTCTCTACCCCATCCATCGTTTTATAAACCTCTATCATATCCCCTTTTTAGCTGTCTCTTTTCTAAACCAAAAAGTCCCAGACTTTTCAGCCTTTCCTTATAAAGAAAGTGCTCCAACCCCCGAATCATCTTGGTTGCCCTCTTCTGTACTTTTCCCAGCTCTAAGCTGAGTTAGTGTAAGCTAGCTCACAGTTTCTTAGTCTCCGGCTCACACATTTTCGTCTTCGCTCAGAAAGGATGGTTCCAGAGCAAACTAATTTATGCAGCAGCCAAATGGCTCGCTCACAACTTCAATGGCAGTAGCTCACAAAGTAGAACTTTTGCTCACAAGACTCCACTGCTTAGAGGGAAGATTGGTACACGGCAGTGTTCCCTCTAAGCTGAGTTAGTGTGAGCTAGCTCACACTTTTTTAGCCTCCAGCTCACACATTTTTGTCTTAGTTCAGGAAGGAGGGCTCCAGAGCAAGCTAATTAATGGAGTAGCCAAATCACTCGCTCACAACTTTAATGCCAGTAGCTCACAAAGTAGAATTTTTGCTCACAAGACTCCACAGCTTAGAGGGAACATTGGTACACGGTATTCCAAATGAGGCCACACCACAGATCTATACCGGAACACGATAATATTGGCCATTTCATTTTCAATGCCTTTCTTAATAAACCAGACATAGAGTTTGCCTTTTCACCACTGCAGCACGCTGGGTTGACACTTTCATTGAGCTATCCACTACGACCCCAAGATCTTTTTCCCTCTCACTCTCAGCAAGTTCAGAACCCGTTAGCCTATACTTGCAGTTGGGTTTTTTGGTTTCAGTGTGCATCTCCTTACACTTACCAATGCTGAACTTCATTTGTTACATTACTGCCCACTCCCGCAATTTGTGGAGATCCTCCTGGAGCTCTTCACAGTCATCCTTGGTCTTCATCATCCTGAATAATGTGTCATCTGCACACTTGCCCACTGCACTACACCAGTTTGGTATAGTGGTTAAATGTGCAGACTCTAATCTGGGAGAACCGGGTTTGATTCCCCGCTCCTCCACTCGCAGCCGCTGGATGCCCTTGGGCAAGCCATAGTTCTGGTCAGATCTGTTCTCTCAAGGACAGCTCTTGAAAGAGCTCTCTCAGCCCCACCTGCCTTACAGGGTGTTTGTTGTGGGGAGGGGAAGGGAGTTTGTAAGGCGCTCTGAGACTCCAAGTGAAGGGTGGAGTATAAATCCAATTTCCTCCTCCTCCTCCCTAGTTCCAGGTAATTTATGAACAAATTAATTAGTACCAGCCCCAATCAATGTTCCCTCTAAGCTGTGGAGTCTTGTGAGTAAAAATTCTGCTTTGTGAGCTACTGGCATTAAAGTCGTGAGCAAGCAATTTGGCTACTGCATAACTTAGTTTGCTCTGGAGCCCTCCTTCCTGAGCTAAGACAAAAATGTGTGGGCCGGAGGCTAAAAAACTGTGAGCTAGCTCACACTAACTCAGTTTAAAGGGAACACTGGCCCCAAGACTGATCCTTGTGGAACCCCACTGCTTCCTTCCCTCCATTGTGAGAACTGTCCATTTATTTCCTACTCTTTGCTCCCTGTCATTTAACTAGTTTTTAATCCGTAAGAGAACCCGGTCTCTTAGCTAAATTTACTCAGGAGTCTTTGGTGAGGTACCTTGTCAAAAGCCTGTTGGAAGTCCGAGCATACAAGTGCCCTTCAGCGCCTGGTAAACGGTTACAGAGGGACCACACAGAAAAAGATTTATTTCAAGATTGCCAAGTACAATAACTGGGCGAAGCATCTTCTTTGAAATAAGACCTTGTATCTGATTCGGATCAAAATGTGACCTAGAAAATAGCACTTTCGGTGTCGCCTCTGTTAAAACCGGAGCCACGTCGTCAGCACAGTCTGTGGTCGGGGTGATCGCCGTACTTAAACTCATTCTAACAGCCCCGACACGTATATTTTTAGCAGCTCTGTTGTCATTTGGCTCTGAAAATGTAATGGTTACAATTAGCTAATGCTGGGTATGCGTATGTTTGGCCACCCCCACAAAACCCGAGACGAAAGACGTTCTTCTGTGCCGTAGCCCCCAGTTCAAAGTAATTTGAGAACAGCACGTTCAGTGATAGAAAAACAACTGATGCGAAGGCATGACGCAGTGGGGGAGCTGGGACTGGACCAGAAATGTATGGTGGAGTAGTGGTAAGTCCTGTCGAGGTACAGCCAACTTATGGCAACCCTGTGGGGTTTTCAAGGCAAGACAGATCCTGAAATGGTTGGCCATTGCCTGCCTCTGCATAGCGGCCCGGATCTTCCATGATGGTCTCCCAACCATGTAGTAAACATGCCTGACCCTCCTTATCTTCCAAGATCTGATGAGATTGTGCTAGGTCGAGGCAGAAATGTATAAAAAGGTAAAGGTTCCCTTGCGCGAAAGCCAGTCGAGTCCGACTCTAGGGTTGCGGCGCTCATCTCCGTTTCCAAGCCGAAGAGCCAGCGCTGTCCGAAGACGTTTCCGTGGTCATGTGGCCGGCATGACTCAACACCAAGGCGTACGGAACGCTGTTACCTTCCCACCGAAGTGGTTCCTATTTATCTACTTGCAATTTCTTGCTTGCGAACTGCTAGGTTGGCAGGAGCTGGAACTGGAGACGGGAGCTCACTCCGTCATGCGGCACACTCGGGTCTCAAACTGCTGAACTACCAGCCTTCCACAGCCTGCAGTTCAGCGTCTTAACCACTTGGGCCACCGCAGCTCCAGATATACTGTATACATGTATACTGAGGGGCAATATTAATGGGATTCAGGACCACCCTGCCAAGATGTGATCAGGTGTGCTATTTACAGATAGCAGCAACCCTGGACTTCTGTCAGCAAGCTGCCATTATGTTTTCTATGACCTCTGTGTACATAACCTTCCCCTGCTGTACCCGGCTGTCACTCAACTGCTTCGACATCCCCTCAATCCATGCCCATGCTGAATGGTACCTTTGCTCAGGCAGGCCTGGCTATAGCTTCTTGCTGGCAATATCTTCAAGAGCCAGTTTGGTGTCGTGGTTAGGAGCGTGGACTCTAATCTTGGAGAGCTGGGTTCGATTCCCCACTCCTCCACGAGCAGCTGCTAGTGTGACCTTGGGTCAGTTACAAGTTTTCTCAGAGCTGTTCTCTCACAAGCAGTTCTCGAAAGAGCTCTCTCAGCCCCACCACCCTCATGGGGCATCAATGTTCCCTAAAGGCTATGGAGTCTTGTGAGCAAAAATTCTACTTTGTGAGCTACTAGCATTAACGCTGTGAGCGAGCGATTTGGCTACTGCCTAAATTACTTTGCTCTGGAGCCATCCTTCCTGAGCAGAGACAACAATGTGTGAGCTGGAGGCTAGAAAACTGTGAGCTAGTTCACACTAACTCAGCTTAGAGGGAACACTGCAGGGCATCTGTTGTGGGAAGGGAATGGAGACTGTAAGCCGCTCTGAGACACCTTTGAAGGCCGAAGTATAAATCCAATCTCCTCTTCCTCCTCCTCCTTCTTGGTGGTGGGGACCAGACTTCGACACCTATACAATTCTAATATCTTCTAACATCTTCTTGCTTTATTATTCCTGCCTTCCCAACTAGCGATGCCCTTTTAGAGGTTAGGGGAGGAGGGAGGTGTGAAATGCCACTGTTACGGTGAGATTCACACACTTTAAAAGGACCTCTCTGAAATAAATTCAAGTGACCTGCAAAAAAACAAACAAGCAAGAATAGCAGGATATTTTAAGAGCCCACTTTCTACGCATTACCGGTACCAGAGATCCTGATGTCCCAAGCAGTGTTGTCTAACACAAGGGGGTACTGCCCACCCCTCTCTACAACGGCACCCCTTTCCCAAGAGGAAATGCATGAAGATTGTCTCAAAAGAATCCCATTTGACCTTGCCTTTTCTGTCTCTTTCTGTCTATGCACTTCCCAGTAACTCTGTTTCTGCGGGGCATTCCGTCCATTAACCTACAGCGTCAGAAGCAAAACAGACGGATGTTCTTGACCTCCACTTTCTCAAAGGGGGGGGGGAAGCAGTGTTCTGCATAGTCACATTAAGATCCAGGGCTTGAGAGAAGCATGAGCCATACTTACAACTCCCATTAGGTTGGGGCAGATGTGTGGGTGCCAACCTCCAGGTAGCGGCTGGACATCTCCTGCTCTTACAACTGACCTCCAGGCGACAGAGATCAGTCCACCTGGAGAAAATGGCTACTTTGGAAGGTGGGCTCTATGGCATTGTACCCCGCTGAAGTCCCTGCCCTCCCCAGACCCCAGGCTCCATCCACAAAACCGACAAGTATTTCCCAATCTGGAGGTGGCCGGCAGTCAACAAATACGTACCAAGTTGCCAGTAGAGGAGCTCAGTTCTCAAGGAACACTTATTCCACCCATACAAAAATGCAGGGGTCATTTAGTAGAAAAAGAGGTGCAGGAGCTCATTAGCATAACTCATTAGCATAACTTGGTCTTAAAGGTTCCACTGGACTGTTTTTGGGGCTCTGCAGCTTACCTGGCTGCTTCTTGCTCTGACTGAGGGCTGCTGGGAGCAGGGGGTGGGGCTTGTTGCATGTGCCCGCCCCCTGGGCTCTTTACTGCCGGAGCTCCGGTCCTGTGCGCTCCTGCAGGAAATGGCCCCTGCAAAAATGAAGAATAGACTTCCAATACCCTAAAGTTTAACACTGTGAGCAGAGGAACTTGGAGAGGAGTTGTCCCTGCAGTGTAACTTGGTCATTATAAGCTGGATAATTTTGTGGCCTAATAATCAGAGGCAATCGTAAGAGCTAATTGCTCTGACCTGAATGGCCCAGCTAGCGTGATCT
>NW_015162543.1:98895-102567 GCF_001447785.1 Gekko japonicus | reverse complement strand
GGAGGGGGGAATGTGCAGATCTGTCCTCACAGAGGGAGAGCTTGTACCTGAACAAAACTTGGTCTTAAAGGTGCCACTGGACTGTTTTGGATTGCTAGCTACTGGGGAGGGGGGAATGTGCAGATCTGTCCTCACAGAGGGAGAGCTTGTACCTGAACAAAACTTGGTCTTAAAGGTGCCACTGGACTGTTTTGGATTGCTAGCTATTGGGGGGGGACGTGTAAATCTGTCCTCGCAGAGGAGGGAGAGCTTGTATCTGAATAAAACTTGGTCTTAAAGGTGCCACTAGACTGTTTTGGACTGGGGGGGCTCTGCAACTTACCTGGCTGCTTCTTGCTCTGACTCAGGGCTGCTGGGAGCAGGGGGTGGGGCTTGTTGCATGTGCCCGCCCCCTGGGCTCTTTACTGCCGGAGCTCTGCTCCTGTGCGCTCCTGCAGGAAATGACCCCTGATTGGTCTTGTTTGCCAGTGACACAGCCGTACATTTACAGGGGGCTAATATTTATCAGGCAGCACCTTTACACGAGTTGGCTGCTTTCCCTGCAGAGTTCTCGCGCTGAATGCCTCCGATAGGGATATTCTCCAGGTTCTTTTCCCTCACAGTCAACCAGGTTGTGTTTCCCTAGCGGCTGCCCGTTGACTTCAATTCTCCCTGAAACTTTAGCTCTGTGCTCAGGCAAGCGTCTGAAGTTACCCGCTGCCGTATGTCACAGTGAACAGGAAACTCATTACATGCTCACTTGTTGCATCCGACACCTTTCCAAGGTGGGAAAGTAAAAGGCAACTTGCGGGTCCCTTCGTCCAAAGGAGGGCCTGCAGCTCTGGCATTAAAGACCGGGCACCGGCAAGAGACCCTGGTCCCGTTGCTTCAAAACACAGACTGCTGGTCCCACTATTTCAGTATATTCTACTAGCGGCAGTATCACAGAGGAACCAGCAGATTTCCCCAGTACCTGAGACTTTTAAACTGGAGGTGCTGGGGACTGGATTTCCCACCACCTGTGTACAAAGCAGGTGCTTGGCCACTGAGCCACGCCCCTTCCTCAGGTACTGCTCTATCAGCAAATTGCTCCATACGTGTTTGTGATGCGACAAAACAATCAATTTCCAGAAAGGACTGAAGCGTTTTGTTCCAGGACCTGCTAAAACCTGCAGCTAGCCCGGAAACCTTCCCTGAAAAGGCTAACCTATGAGCACCTGAGAGTCAGGATTTTTGTGGTTTGCAGGGAATTTCTCCCCCCATTGGGGCTGCCCTTATTTGCCATAATGAAGGCGGGTGGTGCGTACCCCTCTCCCTCCTGTTATACAAATTAATATCCAGTCAAAAATAGAAGATTGAAGTCAAAAGGAGGAGGAAGTTCTTGTATTTTTGTGCCCGCCCCCTGGGCTCTTTACTGCCGGAGCTCTGCTCCTGTGCGCTCCTGCAGGAAATGACCCCTGATTGGTCTTGTTTGCCAGTGACACAGCCGTACATTTACAGGGGGCTAATATTTATCAGGCAGCACCTTTACACGAGTTGGCTGCTTTCCCTGCAGAGTTCTTGTGCTGAATGGCTCCGATAGCTATATTCTCCAGGTTCTTTTCCCTCACAGTCAACCAGGTTGTGTTTCCCTAGTGGCTGCCCGTTGACTTCAATTCTCCCTGAAACTTTAGCTCTATGCTCAGGCAAGCGTCTGAAGTTACCCGCTGCCGTATGTCACAGTGAACAGGAAACTCATTACATGCTCACTTGTTGCATCCAACACCTTTCCAAGGTGGGAAAGTAAAAGGCGACTTGCGGGCCCCTTCATCCAAAGGAGGGCCTGCAGCTCTGGCATTAAAGACCGGGCACCGGCAAGAGACCCTGGTCCCATTGCTTCAAAACACAGACTGCTGGTCCCACTATTTCAGTATATTCTACCAGCGGCAATATCACAGAGGAACCAGCTGATTTCCCCAGTACTTGAGACTTTTAAACTGGAGATGCTGGGGACTGGGTTTCCCACCACCTGTGTACAAAGCAGGTGCTTGGCCACTGAGCCACGCCCCTTCCTCAGGTACTGCTCTATCAGCAAATTGCTCCAGACATGTTTGTGACGCGACAAAACAATCAATTTCCAGAAAGGATTGAAGCATTTTGTCCCAGGACCTGTTAAAACCTGCAGCCAGCTCAGAAACCTTCCCTGAAAAGGCTAAGCTATGAGCACCTGAGAGGATTTTGTGGTTTGCGGGAAATCCCCCCCCCCATTGGGGCTGCCATTATTTGCCATAATGAAGGCGGGTGGTGCGTGCCCCTCTCCCTCCCCTCCTGCGAGATCTAAAGGGCCCTTCAGCTGATCTGCAGGAGCGTGATGAGCTGGAGGGCCCTTTAAATCTTGCAGGAGGAAAGGGAGAAGGGTGGCTGCGAGAGAGGTGGGTTTGCCCCACCCCCCGCTTCTTCTCAAAAGCATGCTTTTGAGAAGAAGCGGGGGGACTTTAAGAAGATGTGGGCCCTTTAAGGAAGGGGGCAGAGCCCTCAATAGCCCCACCATAGCTATGGGCCAGCTGAGAGCTGACATGGCATAGTGGATACAGTGGTGGAGCAGGATCCTGGGAGACCTGGGTTTGAATCCATATTTCTACCACGGAAGCTCGCTGCGTGACCTCAGGCCCATCACAAACTCTCACCCTGGCCTACCTTTCAGGGCTCTTGCTGTGAGAGAATGGAGAAGGGGCATATGATGTTCTAAGCTGCTTGGATATTAAGTGACACACCCCTAATGTAGCCAATCCTCCAAGAGCTTACAGTAGCTCCTGTAAGAAGAGCTCTGTAAGCTCTTGGAGGATTGGCTACATTAGGGGGTGTGGCCTAATATGCAAAGGCATTCTAGCTACAAAAAGAGCCCAATTTGCGAGATATAAATAAATAAAAGCAAATTGTTGGGGGGGCAGGTGGATGGCATCTAGGCGGTTCCTCTGAGAACAGGGACCTGCAAAGGTTTCCCATTCCCTCCTTGCTGCTGATGTGTTGATGCATCCCGAGCAGTGTTTCCTCTAAGCTGAGTTAGTGTGAGCCAGCTCACAGTTCTTTAGCCTCCAGCTCACACATTTTTTTTGTCTAAACTCAGGAAGGAGGGCTCCAGAGCAAACTAACTGATGCAGCGGCCAAATCACTCGCTCACCACTTTAATGCCAGGAGCTCACCAAGTAGAATTTTTGCTCACAAGACTCCACAGCGTAGAGGGAGCATTGGTCCCAAGAGGTTTTTGTCTCCCAAGGAAACACCAGGAGGAGCAAGGGAAGAGAATGATGCTCTGCTCTGGCTTTCCTTCCTCTGCTCCACACGCTGCACATGTGTGTGGCCTAGAATCCAGACATTTATGGTGTAATACCTATGCAACACTGTTGTCCTCTCCTTTTTTAATTCATAAATTTGATTTAATGTCTTCTCAAAGCACAATACCTTAGGGTTGCCAGGCCTGGGTTGGAAAATACCTAGAGACTTTAGGGGTGGATCCAGGAGAGGGCGGGATTTGGGGAGGGGAGGGGCCTCAGCATGGTATAATGCCATAGAGAGTCCACCCTTCAAAGCAGCCATTTTCTCCAGGGGAGCTGATCTCTGTCAGCTGGAGATTAGTTGTAAAAGCAGGAGATTCCCAGGTCCTACCTGGTGGCTGGCAACCCTACAATACCTCATATATATATATATATATAT
>NW_015162543.1:92653-98799 GCF_001447785.1 Gekko japonicus | reverse complement strand
CCCCCCCCCCCCCGGCGGTGAGGTCTGAGCGGCTTCCAGCTGGGGGCCCCCCCCAAGTTCCAAGAGCGTTCCCTGTGCACACACAGGGAATGCTCTTGTACTTTTGGGGGGGTTTAAATATCCCCCATATACTTTTTTCAACTTTTTGGATTTTTCTGCAAACCTGGAGACTACTCCAAGTGTGCAGGAAAAATTTCCCTGCCCCCAGGTGCCCCCGATGTGCTGATTTAGATATCCGCACGGAGGGGGCAACTTGGCTGTTAGATATATAGATATATAAAGGTTCATAAGAATACATAGTTCGTCGGCAGCGTGTGGAGAGACATAAAAAAGGCACTTCAGCACATCAACAGCGGCTCTAGCAGTGCAGTCATCATGACACTGCTTAAGGTTGCTCTTGATATCCAGGGTAATGAAACAAAGAGGCAGCTGGAGGAAAAGGCTCGACTGAACTTCACAGTCGCAGTGACGATGTTTCCCCCCTCCTTCGAGGCCCCTGGAGAAGAAAAATTCAATTGAGATTTGGGTCCCCCCACCAATGCTCCCGCTAAGTTGTGGAGTCTTGTGAGCAAGAACTCCACTTTGTGAGCGACTGGCATGAAAGTGGCGAGCGAGGGATTGGGCTGCTGCATAAGTTAGTTTCCTCTGGAGCCGTCCTCCCTGAGCCGAGACAAAAAATGTGTCAGCCGGAGGCTAAAAACGATGTCAGCTAAAAACGTGTCAGCCGGAGGCTAAAAACTGACTCAGCTTAGAGGGGACACTGGTTGCCACCTCTGGCTTGGGAAATTCCGGGAGGTGTGACGGCAGTGCCTGGGGGAAGCAGGGTTTGGAGAGGGAGCTCAGAGACACGTGGTGCCAGACAGACCTGCTCTGAAGATGCCCTTTCCCCCAAGGGAACGGGTACCAGCAGTCTGGAGAGCTACTGTCAGTCCAGGAGAACTTCAGGTCCCACCTGGCGATTCCCAACCCCGCCCTACAGAGGGCTATGTCTTGAGTGGCATTTCAAGCAGGGGTCATTTCCTGCGGGAGCGCACAGGAGCGGAGCTCCGGCAGTAAGGAGCCCAGGGGGCGGGCACATGCAACAAGCCCCACCCCCTGCTCCCAGCAGCCCTGTCGGGCCACAAGGAGCAAGAAGCAGCCAGGTAAGTTGCAGAGCCCCCCCCCCTCGGCCCACCTTCAGGTACAAGCTCTCCCTCCTCTGTGAGGGCAGATCTGCACGTTCCCCCCCAAAGTTAGTAATCCAAAACAGTCCAGTGGCACCTTTAAGACCAAGTTTTATTCAGGTACAAGCTCTCCCTCCTCTGTGAGGGCAGATCCCCCAATAGCTAAGAATCCAAAACAGTCCAGTGGAGCCTGAGCGGTGGGTGCTGCCTTCTGACACACTTCCAGTGATGTCAGGGTGTGTGGCATATGCAAATAAGTTATGCTAATGAATTACGTTAATGAGCTTCTGCGCCTGTTTTTCTACGAAATGACCCCTGATTTCAAGAATGTGCAAGGTTCAGAATACCCTGATTCAGGCACTTACATGCGTTCATAGAGGTCTTTGCTTGTGCATTCGTACAACCTCTTGTCGCATGGTCTAGTCGCATGGTAAAGCACTTACATACCAAAGCGTGATTCATTCAGTGAGAAAGTATTTTCCCCCTCAACATGAAGCTTCCCTCTTTGGGAGTTTGTGCATAAGAACATCAGAAGAGCCCTGCTGGATCCAACCAGTGGTCCATCTAGTGCAGGGCCATAGCTACAGTGGGGCATTTCAGGGCCTGGCCCCCGACTTCCTGCCAAGGCCCTCTGAAAAGTATGCAGGCAGAGAGTGATTTCAGCAAAGCGTACTTTATTCGATCAGGAACAAGACGACTTTGGCCGGCTTTCAGGCCGGCTTATATCCCCTGAGAAACCGCCACCCCAAACACACCCCTACTTCCCTATAGGTTATTTACAGTGGCCGAGAGTCCCATAGGCTCTCGGCCGGGAACCTAGCCCCCTGATTGGAGCAGGCTAGGATCCGCATAGTCCATTGTCTCTTGGAGCGAAGCTTGACGTTAGTCTCTGGACATGTCTGGACATGTCTGGACTGGATACATTACACCCTCCAACTTCCTTTCAGCCCAGGCCCCTTGACTCTCTGGCAAGATGCAGCCGCCGCTACAAACTCCCCCTGCGCCACCACTTCACCTTGCTTTCCCCATGCACTGCACCTCTCTGGGGCCGGCTGAAGCATGTGAGTTGCCTTTAATAGATTTAGCCAGTGCCCCAGTGCCCCCCGAAGAATTAAAATAACCCCTGACTTAGAAATTTCTGGCTACAGGCCTGATCTAGTCCAGCATCCTCTCTCACAGTGGCCAGCCAATCCCTCTGGATAGTCAACAACAGGACATAAAGGCCGAGGCCTTCCCCTGATGTTGCCTCCTGGCTCTGGGATTCAGAGGTTGCCTGCCTCTGGATTTCGAGGTTCCCTGCAGTCACCTTGGCTAGTAGCCATTGTTAGGCTTAACCCAAAACATCAGAGGTTATTTGAACAGTCCATTTTTGTTTATTTTCAATTCCATATGTTCTTGTCTTTGATTTCAGTTTGCCTCCTTCCTGTTGCTGTTGCCAAAAAGTCTATTTATTTTTGACGCCTTTTCTACACCACATGCCACTAACATAAACATATGTCGAAAAACGAATTCATGTTAATGTGGAGGGGGGAAAAACAGCACGAGGAAAGAGGAACTTGTGCGAAAAGCCTGAAAAGGGATATCTCTCCCAAGGGACTGTTAATATGCAAAAGAGGATATTAAAATTCCATATGTTCTTGTCTTTGATTTCAGTTTGCCTCCTTCCTGTTGCTGTTGCCAAAGCCTCTATTTATTTTTGACGCCTTTTCTACGCCACATGCCACTAACATAAACATATGTCGAAAAACGAATTCATGTTAATGTGGAGGGGGAAAAAACAGCACGAGGAAAGAGGAACTTGTGCGAAAAGCCTGAAAAGGGATCTCTCTCCCAAGGGACTGTTAATATGCAAAAGAGGATATTACAATCAACCAGGACAACTTTTTGAACTTCAGTCTTATCCCTTGGATGGTATCGGTAACACGAGAGTGGTCCAAAGACAATTAAAGCAGTTCATATGAAAAGGTTCTCTGTTCCCCTTTCCAGGAAAGTGGTTGCTGCATTCAGCCTCCGATTCTGAACAGTCTTCAAGGACAGTCCCCTATTGTGTTGCTTATGGTCGACTAGCTTGGAGTTCAGGGGAATGGAATTACGGGATCTGCCAGCTCACTGAGATCTGGGCTGCATTTCTGTTTCTCTCCCTGTCACCTGTATGGAAGCCTACGCGTGAACAGAGGCATGAGACTTTGAGCATGGGTGAAGGTCGCTGCTTCTTAGCCAGTGACCGGGACTGAGTGGCCCAGGGGATGCAGGACCAGCCTAGGAGTTGGCATACTCCATCGTCTTTGTTGTTTGGTTGTTGTTTGTGTTTCTTGCTGAGCAGCTTTAAGATCCCAGTGGGGAAGAAAGCGGAATGGTTGGACTGATAAACAGATGGACAGGCAAAGTCTACAAAGGCACCAAAAGCCACTAAGCTCTTTGAAAGCCAGTGTGGTGTAGTGGTTAAGAGCGACGGACTCTAATCTGGAGAACTGAGTCTGATTCTCCACTCCTCCACACGCAGCTGCTGGGTGACCTTGGGTCAGTCACAAGTTCTCTCAGAGCTGTTCTCTCAAGGGCAGTTCTCCCAGAGCTTTCTCAGTCCCACCTACCTCACAGGGTGTCTGTTGTGGGGAGGGGAAGGGAAAGGAGATTGTAAACCATACTGAGACTTCTTCGCGTAGTGAAGGGCGGGGTATAAATCCAATCTCCTCCCCCTCCTCCAGTAATAGAGATGGTAAAATTAGGGGGCAGGGAGCTTTTAAAAAGTGCATACCGTTACAGTTGGGAAAATTAGGGGGCAGGGAGTTTTAAACGAGGAAGAGGGTGTGTGTGTTTTTTTTTTAAAAGGGGGGGACCAATGCTCCCTCTAAGTTGTGGAGTCTTGTGAGCAAAACGTCTACTTTGTGAGCTACCGGCATTAAAGTTGTGAGCGAGTGATTTGGCTCCTGCATAAATGAGTTTGCTCTGGAGCCCTCCTTCCTGAGCGAAGACAAAAATGTGTGAGCCGGAGGCTAAAACACTGTGAGCTAGCTCACACTAACTCAGCTTAGAGGGAACACTGGGGGGGAGATATCTTTCCATTCCCGAAGCTTTCATTGCCCCCCCTGAAGTGAACGCTTCCCGTTCTCTTTGAAGACCATCACACAGACACAGGCAGGCAGGAAGCGCGCGGGTTGCTGTCCCCTCCGCGCCCTCCGCCTGGCTTTCCCCGGCACGGAAAGAAGGGGCGGACGCCGCGCATGCCAGAGAGACCCCTTTCGCCCCGGGACCCCTGGAAGCGGCGCGCCTCTCCCCCGCCCGAGCCGCAGTCCGCCCTCCTGCCGCGATTCTCTGGTGTGAGTGTGACTCTCGTGCGTCCGCCTCCGCCCGGCGCGTCCCCCTCCCTCCCCCGCCTTTCCCTCCGTCCTGCTATCCCCCCGCCCCGCCGCCCCAAGCGCAGCAGCAGCAGCCTCCGAGAATCCAACCATGCCTTCCTCCTGAGGCGGCGGAGCGCGGGCGACTCTCGGGGCTTGCCTCCGCGCCGACGATGCGGCCATGGCTCCCGCTGGGCTCCCTCCCGCCTCTCCTGCTCGTCGCCTCGCTCTCCTTCCCGCTGGGCCACTTTTGCCCGGCCGTCTGTAGCTGCCTGGACTACCACACCGTCGACTGCCGCGACCAGGGGCTGCCCGGCGTGCCCAGCCCGTTCCCGCTGGACGTGCGCAAGGTCCTCATCGCCGACAACCACATCCGAGCCATCCCGGCCGACTTCTTCATCTTCTACGGCGACCTGGTCTACCTGGACTTCAGCCACAACGCCATCGTCAGCCTGGAGGAGGGCACCTTCAGCAGCTCCGGCAAGCTGGTCTTCCTCGACCTGAGCCACAACAACCTGACCCGGCTGGCCGCCGGCGCCTTCAAGTCGGCCGCCCGCCTGATCAAGCTCAGCCTGGGCAACAACCGCCTCCTGGAGGTGGACGAGGCTGCCTTCGAGAGCCTGGAGCAGCTGCAGGTGCTGGAGCTGAACAACAACAGCCTGCAGACCCTGACCGTGGCCACCCTGGATGCCCTGCCCAACCTGCGCAGCCTCCGCCTGGAGGGCAACCCCTGGCTGTGCGACTGCGACTTCGCCAGCCTCTTCAGCTGGCTCCAGGAGAACCAGTCCAAGCTGCAGAAAGGTAAGCCCGGCTCCGGAGGGCGGCCTGCTCTAGATGGGGCCGGTCAGAGCTGGGAAGCTAAGCAGGGTCGGCCCCAGTTAGTGCTCCGGTGGGAGACCAGCAAGGACATTCAGAGGCAGGCGGTGGCCAAGTGCTTCTGTTCACCCTGGAAGCTAAGCAGGGTCGGCCCTGGTTGGTCCTTGGAAGGGAGACCACCAAGGAAGTTCAGGGTTGATATACAGAGACAGGCCATGGCTAACCACCTCCATCTTGGAAGCCTGGTAGGGTTGGGTGGCCCTGGTTGGTCCTTGGAAGGGAGACCACCAAGGAAGTTCAGGGTTGATATACAGAGACAGGCCATGGCTAACCACCTCCATCTTGGAAGCCTGGTAGGGTTGGGTGGCCCTGGTTGGTACTTGGACGGTAGACCACCAAGGAAGTTTACGGTTGCTATACAGAGGCAGGCAATGGCCAACCACCTCTGTTCATCTTGGAAACAAAGCAGGGTTGGGTGGCCCTGGTTGGTACTTGGACGGTAGACCACCAAGGAAGTTTACGGTTGCTATACAGAGGCAGGCAATGGCAAACCACCTCTGTTTGTCCTGGAAACTAAGCAGGGTCAGTCCTGGTTGGTACTTGGAAGGGAGACCACCAAGGAAGCTCAGGGTTGCTATACAGAGGCGGGCAATGGCCAACCAGCTCCGTTCATCTTGGAAACTAAAGCAGGGTCGGCCCTGGTTGGTACTTGGAAGGGAGACCACCGAGGAAGTTCTGGGTGGCTGAGCAAAGGCAGGCAGTGGCAACCCACCTCTGTTCATCTCTACCCTTGGTGAATACCACCTACCTGGAACCACAGAGAAGAGAAAGG
>NW_015162543.1:82024-92423 GCF_001447785.1 Gekko japonicus | reverse complement strand
GCCAGGTTCCAGCGGCTGGCCAGGCGGTAGAAAATTGTCCCGTTAGTTCAGCTGTGTCTTTGTAGCCCTATGGATGAACTGCCCTGACCTGGGTGTCCCAGGCTAGCCCGATCTCATCATGTCTCACAAGCTAAGCAGGGTCGGGCCTGGTTCATCCTTGGATGGGAGACCAGCCGTCAGAGGCGGGCGATGGCAAACCCACCTCTGCTCAGCTCTTGCCTGGAGAACTCCGCAAAGGGTAGCCGTGAGTTCATTGCAACTTGACGGGACTTTATTATAACAATTATATATATATAAAGGCGTTGTGTGAACTTGCCAGAGCCGTCCGCCTTCCTGTCTGGAGAACAGACTGTTCTTCCTTCAAGCAGATGGTCTCTGCCTGAGGCTGTTGATAACCAAGAAGCGAAGACGGCTCTTTGGCTCCCACCAAGATAGCAAGTGTTTGTTTAGCCACTTCCACGCTGTTGTTGTTTTCTTTTCCCTGCCCTGTGGGGCTTCCAAGGCCGCTTACAACGTTGTCCTTCCCTCCTCCATGTTATTCCTACAACAGCCTATTAGGCCGGAGAGACTGACTAGCCCAGGTCGCTTGTGTCTACCGGGGATTCAAACCTGGGTCTCCAGTGTAGATCCTAAGCAGAGTTCCGCCCCCCTAAGCCCCTTGACTTCAATAGGCTGAGAAGGGCAGACTTCAATAGAAGAAGAAGAGAAGAGATTGGATTTATACCCCGCCTTTCACTTGGAGTCTCAGAGCGGCTTACAAACTCCTTTCCCTTCCCCTCCCCACAACAGACACCCTGTGAGGTGGGTGGGGCTGAGAGAACTCTGACACAAACTGCTCTTTTTCAAGGACAGCTGTGCCAGAGCTTGTGACTGACCCAAGGTCACATCGGCAGGTGCAAGTGGAGGAGTGGGGAATCAAACCCGGTTCTCCCAGATTAGAGTCCGCGCACTTAACCACTACACCAAACTGGCTGTAGCCCTATGAAGGGCTGAGAAGGGCAGAATTCAGGATTGCACTGCACATTCACGTTGGATAGCTGTGTGTGCTGGAAAATTAACTTGGAGACTAGGGGCATCATGATGTGCAGCAAAATCTATTTGGCCACAAGCATGGATGAGTCTGAGCTCACTTCGTTAGATGCATGAAGCGCACATCCATGTGACAGATACACACATGAAGCTGCCTTATACCAAAGCAGACTGTCGGGCCATCAAAGTCAGTATCGTTTACTCAGACTGGCACCAGCTCTCCAGGGTCTCAGGTGAAAGTCTTTTACATCACCTGTCATGAGAAAGTGCCTCATTTATATCGATTTTAACTGGAGAGGCTGCAGATAGAACCTGGTACCTTCTGCATGCCAAGTAGATGCTCTACCTGTGAGCCATGGCCCCTCTCTTACCTTTATTTAAAGTCATTTATTGGTACCCTTATATCCCACTGTTCCTCTGAGGAACATGGAGCAATGTACTTCATTTTCACTTCCGCCATTGGTGGTCCTTCGCAACAACCCAGTGAGGTAGGTTAGGCTGAGAGTGTTTAACTGGTCCAAAGTCACCTAGAGTGAGGATTTGAGAGGCTAAGATGCTGAACTGCAGACCGGAAAGTCTGGAGCTCGGCAGTTTGAGACCCAAGTGCCGTGTGTCGGAGGGAGCTCCCGTCTCTGGCCCCAACTCCTGCCAACCCAGCAGTTTGAAAGCAAGAAACTGCAAGTAGATAAATAGCTACCACTTTGGTGGGAAGGTAATAGTGTTTTGTGTGCCTTGGCGTTTAGTCATGCCGGCCACAGGACCATGGAGAAGTCTTCGGACAGCGCTGGCTCTTCGGCTTGGATTCGGAGATGAGCACTGCCCCCTAGACTTGGATTCGACGAGCTTTCGAGCAAGGGAAACCTTTACCTTTACCCAGATAGTAGTCTGATGCTCTAACTCCTACACCACAGTGCTATAAATAACTGAAGGAGGGAAGGGGAGGGAACCGTTACAAACACCAGCCTGTTACAAAAAGAGTCTCTTTTCAAACACAGCCAGTCAATATCCTTTTGATCTCGCTTTAAAGCAGCCTCTTTGTAACACATTCCCCCCTTTGGCCTTTCTGTTGTTTGTAGATTTCAGCACACAACATGTCTGCCTAATGGATACTCACAGCATGTGAGCGCTCTGTTTGAAATTAATGTTGCTGGTCTCTAAGGTTGCCTCCTGCCTGGCGGAGAGTTTTCCAGGAGACAGTTTGCTCAGAAAGGAAGGGAACTTTGTTAAAATAGCTCAGCATGGAGTTTCTGGCAAGGAGTGTTTAAAAATAAATAGATTTTTTTTTTGGCCTGCATTAGTCTCTTTGCATGGGCCAGGAATTTTTTTTTGCGTGTTTGTGTGTGTGTGGATGGATTGGATGCATAGCTAGCTAGCTAGCTAGCTAGATGATAGATAGATGATAGATAGCCCCATATCTCTGTGTTTGTGTGTGTGTGGATGGATGGATGCATAGCTAGCTAGATGATAGATAGATAAATTATAGATAGATAGATAGATAGATAGATAGATAGATAGATAGATAGATGATAGCTAGCTAGCTAGCTAGCTAGATGACAGATAGATAGATGATAGCTAGATGATAGATAATAGATAGATAGATAGATGATAGATAGCTACCTAGATAGATAGATAGATAGATAGATAGATAGATAGATAGATAGATAGATAGATAGATAGATGATAGCTAGCTAGCTAGCTAGCTAGATGACAGATAGATAGATGATAGCTAGATGATAGATGGACGGACGAACGGACGATAGAGCACTTCACTGAATTTGAGGGAGGGTCTGAGGGGATTTTGCACTAGGCTGCTGCGACCTTAAAGCCCAGCATCTGTCACCAGCATAGATTTGGCAAATGGTGGATGAAACTGTGACATCCTTTGGGATTATATTTTGTGGAACCGGGAATGATGCATCCAGGGTTTCTCTAACAAGGAAGTGGATTCTCCTAGACCAGGGGTGGCAAACTTGCTTAACGTAGACATGAAGAAATATCGCCCACACATGTTTTTATTGGAAAATAGGCAAACTTGCTTTTGACTAACGTTAAATGAGATCTCCAAAAATAAAAACGAAAGGGCTAAAAACAGATATTGATAATGATATTTATTTGTCCGATGCAGTACTCCCTCTAAGCTATGGAGTCCTGTGAGCAAAAATTCTACTCTGTGAGCTACTGGCATGAAAGCTGTGAGCAGGGGATTTGGCTGCTGCATAAATGAGTTTGCTCTGGAGCCCTCCTTCCTGAGCGAAGACAAAAATCTGTGAGCCAGAGGCTAGAAAACTGTGAGCTAGCTCACACTAACTCAGCTTAGAGGGGACACTGGTCCAATGATATCTATAGGCTTGAGTGAGGGGCTTTGAGAATGCATTTAAAGTTGCTTTCTTTCCCTGCTTTCCCAGCCCCACCTCAAGCCTACCAGGGAGGGGAACACTCCCTGGGGAAGGGAAGACCGATTGGGGAGCATGTCTCCCCTTCACTTCCCCTGCCAGGAGCCGCACAATATGTCTGAAAGAGCTGCATGTGGCTCCTGAGCCACAGTTTGGCCACCCCTATCCTAGAGCTGCGGTGGCTCAAGTGGTTAAGACGCTGAACTGCAGGCTGTGGAAGGTCAGTAGTTCAGCAATTCGAGACCCAGGTGCCGCATGACGGAGTGAGCTCCCATCTCTAGTTCCAGCTCCTGCCAACCTAGCTGTTCGAAAGCAAGAAATTGCTAGTAGATAAATAGGTACCGCTTCGGTGGGAAGGGAACAGCGATCCGTGCGCCTTGGTGTTAAGTCATGCCGGCCACATGACCACGGAAACGTCTTCGGACAGCACTGACTCTTCGGCTTTGAAACGGAGATGAGCACCGCAACCCTAGAGTCGGATTCGACTGGCTTTCGATCAAGGGAACCTTTACCTTTATCATAGAAAACTGAGAAAAAGAACTAGAACCTTCGAAAATATGTGTGTTGAGGATGGGCAGTAGGGAGAGGGGCTACTGGTGTGGAATCATGGGCGAAGAAGTTTCACGTCCCCTGACTGCTAGACCCCAGGAATGAGTGAACACGGCCCATTTGGTTTCCCTTGATATTTGTCTGCATTTTGGTTAATAGTTTCGGTACTTTTTGTCATCCGTTTTGTGGACGTGTTTTCACTGCATAGACAAAGCCTGTTTGCACAGCTCTGGTTTACAAATTACACGGTATTTCTACAATGTAGGTCATTGCTGGGATGTAACGTATAGAGAAAAAATGCTGATTTACCGGCATGCAAGAAAACGTTGAAAAATGCATCCATTTAACGGGGGAAACTAAGTGTGAGGAAATGCAGATGTTTAAACAAATGAGTGATTCACACAAGGCAGAGGCTGCTTGACGTTCGTGTTGTGGAGTCATTTGCGTTTTTAAAATACAGTATGCGCGCCATGTAAGTCAGTCGATACACTCACATCTCTCTCCTCTAAAATATACAATGCTGATTTTAGTGATGCAGAAGAAAATGTTGAAAGGTGTGTACATTCTCAAGAAAAGTGTCATGCAAGGAACTGGGAAGGGGCATCAGAGAGAGACAGAGAGAGAGAGAGACAGAGAGGCCCTATCCTTATTTGGCCTTTTTGGATGATTTCAATGATGCTTTTAAACATTTGTTCCGAACAGCAAATGCCTTCTTTGCTTTGAAGTCATGTGAGCTGACACAGGCTGTAGCAAAGGCCCAAAGCATGCACACATCCTTTTTGAAGCACTGTAAGGATCAGTCCAAAATCTCTTTACTTATTTGAAATATTCTTATTCTATCCTTCCAATAGACTCCAGGTAGTTAGCAATTAAACACACACACACACACACACACACAACATGTAACTCCTAAGAGCGATTCAGTAAATTACCCACCCCACATAAGAAAGCCACCAACTGTTACAATTGAACAAAACCCCAAAAGATCCGGAAATCAGCCCAGTCCAAAGACCAGCTCCTCAACAATTTAGGAGTTCCCAACATTCAAAATTCCTCATTCTCAGGAGAAAGCCACTTGAAACGACCAGGTTTATCCCTTGAACTCACTGACCAGGAGAGCTCAGGTAAAAGTCACAATTCAAAATGTGACAGATTACTTATCCTTTGGAGCTGACACAGGCTGTAGCAAAGGCCCAAAGCATGCACACATCCTTTTTGAAGCACTGTAAGGATTAGTCCAAAATCTCTTTACTTATTTGAAATATTCTTATTCTGTCCTTCCAATAGACTCCAGGTAGCTAGCAATTAAACACACACACACACACCATGTCACTCCTAAGAGCGATTCAGTAAATTACCCACCCCACATAAGAAAGCCACCAACTGTTACAATTGAACAAAACCCCAAAAGATCCGGAAATCAGCCCAGTCCGAAGACCAGCCCCTCAACAATTTAGGAGTTCCCAATATTCAAAATTCCTCATTTTCAGGAGAAAGCCACTTGAAACGACCAGGCTTATCCCTTGAACTCACTGACCAGGGGAGCTCAGGTAAAAGTCACAATTCAAAATGTGACAGATTACTTATCCTTTGCTTAGTCCTGGCCTGGGTAGCCCAGGCTAGTCCGATCTTGACAGCACTCAGAAGCTAAGCAGGGTCAGCCCTGGTGAGTCCTTGGATGGGAGCCCACAAATGAAAGGATTTTCCACAGCTGCAATAGCAGCTGCAGCCACTGGAGTATCAGGAGCTACCATAAGCATCCAGGCTTGTGGTTCCATTCCCTTTTCAGGATTTCCTTCTTTTTATTCTTACTTCTCTTTCTCCCTTCCTCTATTGGCATGTGCAATACTTTTGAGCAGGGCTCTTTTTGTACAAAAAGCCCAGCAGGAACCCATTAGCATATTAGGCCACACCCCCAACAGCACAGCTCATTAGCACATTAGGCCGCAACCCCCATGTTACCAGAAGTGTGGCTATCCAGCCACACCCACCTTTTGCTTCTTATTCTGCTTACCTTGTTTGTTGTCAAAACCCAGGGCCTTTTTTGTAGCAGGAACTCCTTTGCATGTTAGGCCACACACCCCTAATGTAGCCAATCCTAATGAGTTCCTGCTGTTGGGCGTGGCCTATTATGCTAATGAGTTCCTGCTGGGCGTGGCCAACTTGGGAGCCAGCCGGAACTCCGTTCCTGTGCGTTCCTGCCCAAAAATAGCCCTGCTTAAGACTGATGGCTAGGATGGACAAAAAGTGACACAGCATCCGGCAATATGTGCAAGTCACTTCCCCCTCCTATATTACTACATTCTGCTGCACATGCTACATGCTCGGACCATCCCAGAATGATACAGAAGAACAAGAGATTGGATTTATACCCTGCCCTTCACTACCCAAAGGAGTCTCAGAGGGGCTTACAATCTCCGTTCCCTTCCTCTTCCCCACAACAGACACCCTGTGAGGTGGGTGGGACTGAGAGAGCTTTCTCGAGAACTGCCTTTGAGAGAACAGCTCTGTGAGAACTTGTGACTGACCCAAGGTCACACCAGCAGCTGCATGTGGAGGCGTGGGGACTCAAACCCGGTTCTCCCAGATAAGAGTCCGCGCTCCTAACCACTACACCAAACTGGCTCTCCCATCTTAACAGGTCTTCTGCTTATCTACCTGCCCCATTGCAGTTTTCTACTCAAGCACAACTGAAAAGGTTCGGAAAGAAAACAAAGTGCTGGTGGTGAATCTGGTCTGGCTTTCCATTTGTCAGTTTCGCTGGAATGGGTGTGTGGGTGTGTGAAGGAAATTTGCATCTATGAGCTTGGCAGGGGGAGGGTTCGCCCCTCTCCTTGTCAATTTCATCAAAGACTTGGTGGGGAGGAGAGTAAATGAGATCTCAGTGTCCCAAATACATACAAAAATAAACTGGGATTGGGTCGTCCAGACTAACCCAATCTCATTAGATCCCAGAAGCTAAACAGGGTTGGCCCTGGTCAGGGTTTGAATGGGAGACTGCCAAGGAATACCAGGGCTGCTATGCAGAGGCGGGCAATGGCGAACCGCCTCTGTTCACCTCTTGCCTTGAAAACCCTACGGGGTTGTCACAAATTGGCTGTGACTTGATGGGGGGGAGAGAAGCCAGGCCTGTTAATAGCGACCAAAGAGAATGTGTCTGTACACCAAAATGAGGTTAAAATGTGAAGAGGTGTACTTCCAAGTGTACAAGGGAAGCAAATACCTGGTGGAGGACGAAAAATACACTTTGCAAAGAACAACTTGGGGAAGCGGGTGAATGGGCTGGGCGTGAGTCAGAAGCATGCATTGTTTCCATAATGAGATCCTTCGGGTGGGTTTTGCGTCACGCTTAACGGGTGAGCAATTTTTCGCTTTTCAAAGTGTGAAAGATTTTTATCCAGACCCAGCGTGGTCAGGGAGTTTAAGGGCTGAACCTGGCTTTGACTTGTTTTGAATGTTGTTTGCCTAGTTAAGGTTTTCTGCGCTGCCTCTTCAGAGTCCTGTTCAAGGCAACTTGCGATTAAAATATGACAATGTAAAAAGGTAAAGGTTCCCTTGCTCGAAAGCCAGTCGAGTCCGACTCTAGGGTTGCGGTGCTCATCTCCGTTTCAAAGCCGAAGAGCCAGCGCTGTCCGAAGACGTTTCCGTGGTCATGTGGCCGGCATGACTAAACACCAAGGCGCACGAAACGCTGTTACCTTCCCACCGAAGTGGTCCCTATTTATCTACTTGCAATTTCTTGCTTTCGAACTGCTAGGTTGGCAGGAGCTGGACATAGAAGGGGGGAAATAAGGGAACTGAGGCTAAAGGTGCACGCTCCAGTTCTGGAGTTAATATTAGAAATCCTCCTATTTAAAGCAGAATTCAAAAGAAAGGTAACACACTACAGAAAGAAATCCTGGAGTTATAGAAGAAGGGAATGGAGAGACATTTGTTCATCCCTATAAAAAAGATTGATAAAAGCTGAACATCTGCACCCATGTAAGAAACTTTGGGTAAATCTTCCACCCTGTCAAAATGATTTTCCTTTCATCAGTTTCCAGATCTTCAGGTCCCTTGTTATAAGATATCCAATATTATTATACTGTCCTCTCTATAATGATGTTCATTCCCAATATATTACTTTGATTTTAACAAATTCCCCGGGAAGATCAGAGCAATTCTACATTTCCCTTCTTCTTTCAGACTGCTCTAAAGAAATAACTTGAAACATAACATTTTGTATAACGGCACGGGCAATACAAAAGCAGATGGTTTAAGTCTGGTTAAGAGCCAGTTTGATGTAGTGGTTAAGTGCACGGACTCTAATCTGGGAGGACCGGGTTTGATTCCCCTCTCCTCCACTTGCACCTGGCTGGATGACCTTGGGCAAGCCATAGTTCTGATAAGAGCTGTTCTTGAAAAAGAGCAGTTTCTGTCAAGAGCTCTCTCAGCCCCACCTACCTCACGGGGTGTCTGTTGTGGGGAGGGGAAGGGAAAGGAGTTTGGAAGCTGCTCTGAGACTCCATCGCGTAGTGAAAGGTGGGGTATAAACCCAATCTCTTCTCTTCTTCTTCTTCAAATAACTAGCCCTCTCTATTGTGGAACACATGTGAGAATTTAGGAATGCTGGATTATAATGGCACATGGAAACCCTTTCTGTCAGTTTTGGTATTATACATGGCAGTTTTTAATTGTTTTTATTAATACTTTTCCAGCTGATGCTGTATTGGAATGAACTGAACTAAACTAAACGGGTCCCTTACTTAGCTATAAAATATCAGCGCCACATTGGAGAAGTGTCTGAGTAGAAAACAACTACCCTCTGCCTGAAAATCCAGACTCGGGAATACGGGCAACAGCTGGTGGGAAGAGGCGATAAATGAAAGCAGCTTGTCCAGCCCAAAGCTTTTTAGGCTGTCCTGGCCGGGGGGCGGGGTGTCAGAAGATTATCTTGAATAAGGTCTTTGATACTGGGTTCTAAGTATATGTCAAGACAGGTGGGAAACTGGAAAGAGTCAGGCTTATGAGAATTGCATTAACTAGGTTAAAAAAAATGTAGCTTTTGCAAAGCCGTGCCCACACACTCAGGCTGTGTTGTGCGGGTATTGTCTAAGGGGGAAGAGCAGGCACTAATACACACTCCCCTTCTGCATATGTTGATCTCACAGGCCTGTCGAGAATAACCAGCTGGGATCCGCTGCCTCTATCCTCTTTCTTTCCCCCTCAGTAGGATCGGCGACACCGAAACCATCTATCTAACCTTACGATGTTTATCTAATCTAATTTGAATGATTCCGGCAATGCAATCTGCGTCCCTCGGGCCAACTAATATTACTGTTTGGAACATTTTTTGTGACCTTTGACTCCCAAGGTGGCCTCCAGTTTCACAGCCTGGTTTTGTGACCCTTAGCAACCACAACAGACCCACAAAAGCAAGCCAGAAATGATGATCCTTCCTTCTTGGCAGCAGAATTTTGTTCAGAGTCTGACAGCTGAAATACGGTGACCTTGTTGGGTTTTCAAGGCAGGAATTGTTCACAGGTGTTTTGCCATTGCCCGCCTTTGAGTAGCAACCCTGGACTTCCTTGGTGGTCTCCCATTGAAGTACTACCTGGGGCTGACCCTACTTAGCTTCTGATGATGATAATTTTTTTATTTTCTCAAAAAAAAAAAGAAGTGGGATGCAAAAGGGAAAAGGGGGTAGGGGAAAATATAGATCCATCAAATTTATCAAATATCACGGGTCATTACATACAACAAGTGAAATCAGATGTATTAGTAAAAATACATATTTCAAAAATAGAAGCAGACAATAAAACATCAATATTACAGTGTTTGGGGACGGGTTTTCTCTTTAAAAAGAATTAAAAAGAACTTTCTTAATGTTGGCGATAATCCATTAGCAATAAGAGAGATTACATCTTTAACAGCTGAACAAACTTCTACGCTAAAACCAAACCATCATTAAAACCTGAATATTGTCTTAATCGTTTGTCAGAATCTAAGTTTTATTCTTACTAAATATTTAAATACTAGTGGCATACTAAATAAAAAGATTAAAACTATAATCATTACCTGATCTGATGAGATCAGGCCAACCCAGGTCAACAGTTTTGTTTACATGCATGAAAACAGTACTCTTGTTGCTCGCATTATTACTTTAATTTTTCTAGAACAGCTTATGCCTCTAGGGGGAAATGCAGCTCATTATGGAACCACATAGTTCTCTTTTAAAAAGCCCTGAAATCTTCATGGTAATGTCTACTGGTGGCTCAGAGGTTAAGATGCTGAGTTGCAGATCGGAAGGTCTGTCGTTCGGCAGTTCGAGACCCGAGTGCCGCGTGGCAGACTGAGCGCCCGTCTCTGGCCCCAGCTCCTGCCAACCTAGCAGTTCGAAAGCAAGAAACTGCAAGTAGATAAATAGGTACCACTTTGGTGGGAAGGTA
>NW_015162543.1:73335-81985 GCF_001447785.1 Gekko japonicus | reverse complement strand
AAGTCTCTGGACAGCGCTGGCTCTTCGGCTTGGAAACTGAGTTGAGCACCACCCCCTAAAGTCAGATTTGACTGGCTTTCAAGCAAGGGAAACCTTTACCTTTACCTTTACTATTGAAAAAGGATATCGTATAGCAGAAAAGGTGCAGAAAAGAGCAACCAATCTGATCAGCGTCCACAAGGGTTAGAGTGGCTGCCCTATGAGGATCATTTAAAGCGCTTAGGGCTATTTAGTCTAGAAAAAAGGTGAGTAAGAGGAGACCTGATAAAGATTTATAAAATTATTGGAGAGAGTGGAAAGGGAGAAGCTTTCCCCGCCTCTCCTATCATACTAGAACCTGGGGTCATTCACTGAAGCTGAATGGTGGGACATACAGGACAGACAAAAGGAAGTATTCCTTCATACAGTCAGGGCTATTTTGGGGCAGGAACGCAAAGGAACGGAGTTCCGGCTGGCTCCCATGCAGAAACTCATTAGCATAATAGGCCACACCCAACAGCAGAAACTCATTAGGATTGGCTACATTAGGGGTGTGTGGCCTAATATGCAAAGGAGTTCCTGTTATTAAAAAAGGCCCTGGGTTTTGACAACAAACAAGGTAAACAGAATAACAAGCAAAAGGTGGGTGTGGCTGGATGAGCACACTTCTGGTAACACGTGGGTGCATCCTAATATGCTAATGAGCTGTGCTGTCAGGGGTGTGGCCCAATACGCTAATGAGTTCCTGCTTTTGGGTGTGGCCTATTATGCTAATGAGTTCCTGCTGGGCTTTTTCTACAAAAAGAGCCCTGCATACAGTACAAAGCTTCTTTGTGGAACTCACTGCCACAAGATGTGGGCATGGCTGCCAAGCTGGAAGGCTTCAAAAGGGGAGCGGACAAATTCATGGAGGACTAATCATGATGGGTATCTACGCCCTTCAGTACCAGAGACAGTGTGCTGTATGGCCTGTGTAACTCCATCTTTGTTACATGCTGGCGACTAGTTGCCCTGAGTCTTGTGAGGAGGTCTGATCCAGCAGGGCTCCTCTTATTTCTTAAAGGCAGGTGGGATGCCAGAATAAAAAGCACGTGCAGAGAACAGCAGGCACCAGAAGGGCTTCTTGGAGATGCTTTACAGAAAGGGAAATGATAGGGGCGAATAGGAGGCAGTAATCCTAAACAGGCTCGTAGCTACAGTGGGGCATCTTGGGGCTAGGCCCCCTGACTTGCTGGCAAGGCCCCCTGACTCCCCATCCAGCTCAGGGTGTCACAACCTTCTCCCTCAGATTAAGTTGATTAGCCAGTGCCCCCTAAGAAATTCAAATGCTCCCCGACTTAAAAATCCTGGCTATGGGCCTGATCCTAAGTGTGAACCATGAACAAATTTGTGCTTGTGCACAAACACCATCACACCATGTGGTCCTGTGCGTATGTATTACTTAACTGTGAGATTGTTTTGAATGCCACTTCCTAACAAAGAATTTGCAACAACCAGTGTTTGGGCTGCGGAAACTTTATGGGTTATGAATCAACATGTCGAGCTCTTGCTCTGAGTTTTGTCTGCAGCTTGGCCCTTTCATTATGAAAGGTTGCTGCCCTTTGCTCTACGGTTATGAAGTTTCAGGGATGATCTTACAGGAGAATTAGATATTCGGGAGATTATATTGCTGCCGAAAGCCGCAGCCCCGGATCGCCTCCTGTTTCTCCCTGATAACAACCAGAGACACAAAATGCATAATGTGATGTCATTGTATTTTCTGCAGTAGCTGTTTCCAGGGGCAGATTGGCTTTGAATTCAGGCCTGAGCAGGGAACAGGAAGCCCTAGCAGCTTTGACTTCTGGTTGTCATTTCTCTTGGTGCGTGGAGGGTCATACATTAATTCAGTTATATATCGCATAATGAACAGATTAATATTCCCCCCCCCCCGTCCTTAGTCTCTCAAAATCAGGAAGATAAGTGACACTAAGGATCAAACGACATGAGATGTTGCTGGACGTAGGCAGGGGCCGTGCCTTAGGGGCAGACTGCCTGAGGTCCCAGGTTCAATCCCCAGCACCCCCAGTTAAGAAGATCAGATGTTAGGTGATAATGAAAGACTTCCCCCTGAAATGCTGGAGAGCTGCTGCCAGCCAGAGTGGGAAATGCTGAACCCGATAGACTCCATGGAAGGTAGTTTCATGTGATCCTGTAACTGGAACTCTGGACCCTTGGGTGCAATAGAAAGCCCTTGTGGGGAAGAGAGCAGTCTGAACCAAGACCATGGCACTATGGAAGGGGACCAGTGAGAAGAAACATGGAAGGGATGTGGACAGGGGTAATTTCCTGCAGGAGCGCACAGGAGCGGAGCTCTGGGAGTAAAGAGCCCAGGGGGCGGGCACATGCAACAAGCCCTGCCCCCTGCTCCCAGCAGCCCTCAGGCAGAGCAAGAAGCAGCCAGGTAAGTTGCAGAGCTAACAGGTCCAAAACAGTCCAGTGGCACTTTTAAGACCAAGTTTTGTTCAGGTACAAGCTCTCCCTCCTGTGTGAGGGCAGACCTGCCTGTTCCCCCCACGACAATAGCTAGCAATCCAAAACAGTCCAGTGGAGCCTGAGCGGTGGGTGTTGCCTTCTGACACACTTCCGGCGATGCCAGGGGGTGTGGCATATGCAAATGAGTTATGCTAATGAGTTATGCTAATGAGCTCCTGCACCTCTTTTTCTACGAAATGACCCCTGGATGTGGATATTGTCGGTATATCTGTTCATACAACGTATATTATTTCACACAGTACAGTGACCTGTCCTGACTAGCCTGATCTCATCAGATCTGAGGAGCTAAGCAGGGTCAGCCCTGGTTAGTACTTGGATGGGAGATCATCAAGGGTGTCCAGGGTCGCTATGCAGAGGCAGGCCGTGGCAAACTACCTCCGAGTGCCTCCCACCTTGAAAACCCAACGAGAGGTTGCTCGAAATCAGCTGAAGCTTGGCAGCACCTTCTTCCACCACCACCTTTACTTAGACTTTACGGAGGAGTTCTAAGAAAGACCTTTACAGAGTGAAGTTCTATTGAACAGACCTTCTGAGGATTGCTGTCTCAGCGTCACTTGGGGTCGAGGCCATTTGCACCCTCTGAAAAGGGAGGCGTTCTTTCAAAGTGAAGGTTGTCTCTAGGGTTGCCAGCTCCGGGTTGGGAAATCCCTGGAGATTTTGAGGGTGAAGCCTGAGGAAGGCGGGGCTTGGGGAGGGGGCGGGACTTCAGTGGGGTAGAATGCCACAGAGTCCACCTTCCCAAGCAGCCATTTCTTCCACGTGAACTGATCTCTATCGCCCGAAGAGCAGTTGTAACCCCAGGAGATCTCCAGCCAGCACTTGGAGGTTGGGTAAACCAAAAGAGCGAACGGGAAAGATTGTGTGAAACAAAAGTGAGCCATGCCGTGCTAACTTACATTTAAAAAAATCTCTATTGTTATAGCTTAAATGAACTTTTGTTGTTGTTCAGTCGCACAGTCGAGTCCGACTCTTCGCGACCCCATGGACCAGATCACGCAAGGCCTTCCGGTCTTCCGCTGTCCTCTGGAGTTTGCTCAATTTCATGTTCGTTGCCTCTATGACACTGTCTAACCATGTCATCCTTTGCCGTCCCCGTCTTCTTTGACCTTCAGTCTTTCCCAGCATCAGGGTCTTCTTCTCCAGTGAGTGCTCCCTTCTCATTGGGTGGCCAAAGTATTTGAGCTTCAGTTTCATTATCTGGCCTTCCAGGGAACAGTCAGGGTTGATTCCTTTTAGGATTGACTGATTTGATCTTCTTGCAGTCCAAGGGACTCTCAAGATACATCTACTTCATAACCCTCCTGGGTAAACAACAGCCTGCAGACATGCCAGAAGTCGGAACCCACTGTCTGCGGGATGTTGCCATGAAAGTTGGGTGACTCTTTAGAGTGATATAGGCTTTTTTTTTTTTAATACTGGCTTTGACCAAGAAAATTTCTGAAATGCGTCAGCCCACTGAGATTGCATGTGAGAAGAATTTGCAGCTACATCTGAAGTCAAGCCACCGGAGACGTCTTCAGATGAAAAAAAAAAACTACACAAGTTCTTCTTAAATTGTATTTACGCCTTCAAAATAGTTTGTTATTTACCCAGGAGGGTTATGAATTAGATGAAGATGTATCTTTAAGTTCATTTAAGCTATAACAATAGAGAATTTTTGACGTAAGTTAGCACAGCGTGGCTCACTTTTGTTTCACACCACTTGGAGGCTGGCAACATGGGTTGTGCCCTTTTCTTTACTCTGACGGGGGGGGACATCTTGTCAGCGTGAGGTGTGTTCTGCTCTTGCTTTCCTCCAACATGGCTGGAGGGGGGGGACCTGTTGCATCTGCGGAGTGCAACTTGCTGGGTAGGAGTGGTAGGATATGACCCCCTAAGGATATGACCCCCTATGTGCTAACATTTGGGGGAGATGGATGTTCTTTTCTCCAGTGAAGCTATTTGTTCGCTCCCGAAAGAAGGGCAACAGCTGAAGGCAGGATGTCTGGCAGAAGAGAAAATGCCAGCAATCTGGTTCGAGCCAGCATGTTTTCATACGGGATTTCCTGCCCCTAACAAGGGCACCTTCCAGTACTCCTGTTACAAAACCAGAGAATCGCAGCTGTGTTTCTGTCAAGAGGCAAAGCCTGGGACCTTTGCTGGGGAGGGTACACCGACTGCTTGGTCTTCAGAGTGGGATGTAGCCTTAGATTACCCTGTCAGTGGCTCGTTATGGATGAGAGCGGAAGTCCCCTATTTCAATGATTTTTAGATATTCAGTTATATTTTGGTCCATGCTTTTAGTTCTCTGCTTTTCCTGGCTGGTTCTGGTTCTGAAGAACAGTTACTCTTATATATTATTTTAGGTGGTATTAGAAAAGAGTAAGAGTGCAGTAGCACCTTAAAGACTAGCAAGTCTTTAAAAAGGGAGCGGCGACTCATGGAAGCTCCTATCCTACCATGAATTTTGTCAGTACTTAAGGTGCTACCGGACCAGGCCCATAGCTACAGTGGGGCATCTTGGGGCCAGGCCCCCTGACTTACCGCCCGGGCCTCCTGACTCCCGATCCAGCCAGATTATTTATTTTCCTTGTGCGCCACGGCCAGGCCACGCCAAGCTGTCACCCTGCCTTGCCTGCTGGCAGTGTACCTCTGGGCTGGCTGCAGGTGAGGCACACCAGAGGACACATCTGCTCCCTACTCCAGCCCCCCCTTCTCATCACTTAAAAAAAACGTATTCTCTCGTTGCTCCTGTCACAGTGCCCCCCGACTTATTTAAAATGCCCCCTGAAGTCAAAAAACCTGGCTACGGCCCTGTACTGCTTATTCTTTTCTACTGTTGCAGACGGACTAAACCACCTACCTATCTTAATTTATGTGGCATGTTTATGAGCTGCGGTGGCTCAAGTGGTTAAGACGCTGAACTGCAGGCTGCGGAAGGTCGGTATTTCAGCAGTTCAAGACCCGAGTGTGCCGCATGACGGAGTGAGCTCCCGTCTCTAGTTCCAGCTCCTGCCAACCTAGCAGTTCGAAAGCAAGAAATTGCAAGTAGATAAATAGGTACTACTTCGGTGGGAAGGTAACAGTGTTCCGTGCACCTTGGTGTTTAGTCATGCCGGCCACATGACCACGGAAATGTCTTCAGACAGCGCTGGCTCTTCGGCTTTGAAACGGAGATGAGCACCGCAACCCTAGAGTCGGACTCGACTGGCTTTCGAGCAAGGGAACCTTTACCTTGTATTCCTGCAGTGTACAAGGTTAAGTACATATAACACAAGGCTGGGACTTGTGGAGTCTTATAGAGGAAGGGCAAATGCTATTCTGCCATCCTTTGGCTCATTTGCCCATGTTGTCTTTAATTCTCTCTCCCCCCCCCAGCTCCTGCTTCCCCCACCCTTAGGACTGCCAGCTCTGGGTTGGGAAATGCCTGGAGGATTGGGAGGGGTGGAGCCTGGGGAGTGCAGGGCTGGGGGAAGGGAGGGACCTGAGCGGAATGGGGTGCCATAGAGTCCACCTTCCAGAGCGCCCGTTTTCTCCAGGGGAAGTGTTCTCTGTATTCCGGAGATTAGATAACACTTCTGGGAGGTCTCCAGGTCACGCCTCGAGGTTGGCACCCCTACCTCGCACAGCATGGTGGCATTTGAAAAACAGCCTGTTTCAGCACTTGAAAAGGCACATGGAGGGGAAACAAGATTGCCTGGCCCCGCCATGCTGTGGGCCCTGGTAGCCTTTTAAAATGGCGGAACTCTTCTCTAAAATGATGTCGGAATCAAGGATGCCGTAATGTCTAGTTTGGCCCTTAGCCACTGAAACAGCTTGTCAGTAGCCTGGCAAGGCTGTTGGTTGATTGCTGGATGAAGTATGGGAGGGACTATACCAGCGCTCCCTCTAAGCTGTGGAGTCTTGTGAGCAAAAATTCTACTTTGTGAGCTACTGGCATTAAAGTTGTGAGCGAGCAATTTGGCGACTGCATAAATTAGTTTGCTCTGGAGCCATCCTCCCTGAGCTAAGACAAGACTCTGTGACCTGGAGGCTAAAAACCTGTGAGCTAGCTCACACTAACTCAGCTTAGAGGGAACACTGGACCATGCCAAATCAGGTGGGAGGAATGAGCTTTTAAAATCATCACCTACTTTAGCCTCTACTTTAGCCAAAAACCCACTTCTTCATGCATGGAAAGCAGTTATAATGGGAGGGATGCTAGTTCTGAATCTACTCAGTTGTGCTAAAAATCTGTTTCCAGGGAATTTGTATACAGAGAAGCATTCAAAAGTGGTGTCTCCTGTCTGATGTGCCCTATTTCCCATCTGCATGCAGAGACCAGGCCAAAGTCTCTTTTGAGTTAGCAGATGGAAAGCGTCTCTGTTCAACGAGATCATCGGCCGTGCAAGGTATCCATCCTGTTTGGCCTACCTGGAAAAACATTTCATGAGACACCAAAAGGTGTGTGTATGTGTGGGGGGAGTTAAGTAAAAGGAGGTCAAGGATGAGAGAAAGGAGACACCGGCAGTAACACTTCAAGGACTACTTAAACTCTAATTAAAAGATATGTTAAAAATGCATTAGCCGTTAGTAAACAAGGTCGTTCCTCCAGCGACTCAAGGTAGGTCCCCCCCCAAGGTCAAAAATGGTAGCCTCTACAAACCACTTCAATAAATAAGTAAATAAATACAGAAATGACACTTAAAGAAATACAGCCCTTCTCAAAGTACTCTTGCTCCCGGTCCACCTTTCCGCTGCATCCAACCATTTCCTACATGCAGGGGTCATTTCGTAGAAAAAGAGGTGCAGGAGCTCATTAGCATAACTAATTTGCATAACTCATTTGCATATGCCACACCCCCTGACATCACCAGAAGTGTGTCGGAAGGCAACACCCACTGCTCAGGCTCCACTGGACTGTTTCGAATTGATGGCTATTGGGGGTGTGTAGAACATGCAGATCTGTCCTCACCGAGGAGGGAGAGCTTGTACCTGAATAAAACTTGGTCTTAAAGGTGCCACTGGACTGTTTTGGGCCGGGGGGGGGGGGGCTCTGCAGCTTACCTGGCTGCTTCTTGCTCTGACTGAGGGCTGCTGGGAGCAGGGGGTGGGGCTTGTTGCATGTGCCCGCCCTCTGGGCTCTTTACTGCCGGAGCTCCGCTTCTGTGCGCTCCTGCAGGAAATGACCCCTGCCTACATACAAGAATACTGGTGTTCGTGCAGTCATTTTGTAGTGGGGTACGGCTTTCCCTTTCCTGGATTTAGCTGTCTCACAAGGGAGCTGGGGGCCCACTCTGCGTGTTCTAAATTGCCTACCCTTCCTTTTCCTCCAATAGAAATGAGGACACATTGGCAAACATCCCCATTCTCATATCATAGGAGGAATAAAAGAAGTAAGATGGTATCATCTCAGATGAGGGAAGTTTCAGTGTCGCCTCTTCTCCATTGCCCAGTTTCAGATCCTGGGTTCTTTTCTTCAGGCACTCAGCTCTACAGCATACTCCCTCCATTATTTAAAGACTGAGTCGCCGCGGAAACAAAGCGGTGCGTGTGTGAAACGCCGAACCGCTTGTGAACCGGCTCCTTTCCGGTAGGGGCAAGCTGTGTGTGAAACGGCAGCCCTGTACCGGTTCATCTGGAAACGGAAGACTCCCGGCTTGAAACCGGGAGAAGACGGGTAATGTGAAATTCCCCTTAGTTTTAGCAAGTTTTGAAAACGCAGGGTAAGAAGGAGAAAACTTTGGGTCTGTGCCTAGCGAGGGAAAAATCTACTGCGGAAAATTTCACATAATGCACAGTTTTAAAAACGTCAGTGCAGGGAAATTCACTACTGCAGAAATGGTCCAGGTTTTGAGAGCAATCATCTCCCTCCCAGAGTTCGTCTCTCTTTCAAATGCTTGACTTCATGCACACGTGAACACACATGAAGCTGCCTTATACCGAATCAGACCATCGGTTCATCACGGTCAGTCTTGTCTACCCAGACTGGCAGCAGCTCTCCAGGGTCTCAGGTCGAGGTCTTTCACGTCATCCTTCATATCACTGATTCCACAAGAGCATCTCTGTTGTGGGCTGAGGAAGAAAGCAGTTGTCGCTGGAGGCAAAGCCCCCCCACACAAATGACAAGGGATGCAATTCAGCTTTACTTTGCAAACTATAGGCAGGAATGACAACGAGT
>NW_015162543.1:69669-72521 GCF_001447785.1 Gekko japonicus | reverse complement strand
ACACACTTTGGTTAAAAAAAACAACACAACCCCCGCCGCGCTGCTTTTTTGCCCCGCTGCAGGATTGATGTATGATCGGCACTCCCCCCCCCGAACCACGGGACGTTGGCGGGACGTTTGATCCGGCAGCCGCACGGTAGTTCGCTCCGGGGCAAACAGCCACGCCTCCCCCCTGTGATATCCGGCCCATGTGACCGGGGCCATGGTTGAGCTTTGGGGCTCACCTCACACCCTGCATTGCCACTCTACCGATCTTGTATTTACCACAGAGTACATTCCTCTCCATTTTGTCCTCATAACGATCATGTTTAGGTATGTTAGGCTTTGAAGAGTGACTGACTAAAAATGACCTCGGCGAGCTGTTTGTTGGAGAAGGGATTTCAACCTGGGTTTTCTCAGCTTCCACGTACGACTCTCAGTTCTGTCTCCGCTTCCCCCCCATAATGCCTCAGGTAGGAAGACAGGCACAGAGAAAGTGATCTCTATTACTAAGGCTGAGTTGAAATGGGAAGGGATGCGGGGGCTGTGTTGTGTGCAAAATGCCCCCCCCCCGTGAACCGAGCCACTCCATTTCAGTGACACTTTGGGTGAGCCTGGAGAATCAGCTGAGAACACCGTCCTGTTCGGAGCGAAGACAGGAAGCATTGCTCTGCTTCGTGATGTCATCACAGAGGTTAAACGGCACAGGAGAATGGCACGTCAGCAACATGACTCCTCACCAGCCAGATACTGTGGTGATGGAAAGGGCTGTCAAGTCACAGCTGACTTAATGTGACACCATAGGGTTTTCAGGACGAGAGATGAATGGAGGTGATTTGCCACTGCCTGCCCCTGCATAGCAACCCTGGGCTTCCTTGGTGGTCTCCCATCTGAGTACTAACCAGGGCGAATCCTGCCGAGCTTCCGAGATCTGATGAGATCAAGCTAGCTTGGCAGCCAGCAAGAATAAGGGGGGAAAAAGCTGCTGAGGGCAGTGAAGAACAACAAAAGGAGTTAAAAGTGGGAGAGGGGGTTTAAGGGGGTATCTTTTTTTGGGGGGCATTTAGGCTCATACACCCCCCCCAACCTCCCTCTTTCACCCCAATAATGTTAATTCATAAGAACTCTGCCCACTCATGGCCTGCACACGCACAATGGCAGAGGTTCTGAGCAGTCTCTAGAGACAAAGATTAGTAGGCATGATTTGGAATTTCTCATCTCTGCTCTCTTTACCAGAAAATCCCCTTTTTCAATTTTGCTTCTCCCTTATGTGGCTTTCACCGGTGACCTTTTCCTTTTGTTCCATTTTCTGTTTCCTGTCTCCATTCCCCTCCCCCATGTGTCATTCTCAACGTTACTTATACTCCAGGAAATCAGCATGGTATATTATAGCACTGTCATGTTACGTATTTTTAAAATATAAGCATACCGATCTTGTACTCCTTGCAAAGAAACACTGCAAGACTAAGAGATTCCCCTGAAGAAGCCAGCTGGAGAAACACGTAGGGAATTTTAACTGCGTAATAAAAGATAATAAAATATAAATATCAAAGTAATAAAAGATATATACAAAACCAACAATGAAAAGTGCTAAAGCCATTGATTAACCCCCCCCCCCAACTTTTATCAATGTGCACATACATCTAAGGGGAAAGACAACAATTCATTCGAGAAATTCCTCTAGTTCAGATCAGAATCCAAGAGCTGTGGCGGCCAGCGTAAACAAACATGGACCAGGAAAGGAAAGGAAACAGAATGGGGGAAATTCTCTTCATTCATCCCTGATTTTGATTTGACAGCTAATCTCACAGCTTGGGTTACTTGGTCCCGAGTTATTGGCTTGATTCCCCGGAACCAGTCTCCGCTTCCAGCCGTTAACGCTATTATGCAACGGTATCAGAACACGAACAAGGTTTAGAAAAAATCTAATTAAAAGGTATCCTGATCCCTAAGTAAAGCATCTGAGACATGAAGAATAAACAGAGCAGAGACACTGAGATTTGGGGTGTCCTTTGAAGTGTAGCCATGTTGTTCCAGAGCCAGCATGCTACTTCTGGGCCAAACTGATTTAAGGAACATCACATGGGGTATTTAGAGAACCATGCAAGGGCAAAGGATATGAAAATAGTGGGGAAAACCCTGGTTAGTTTGAAAAACAACACTCTCTCGAGCACTTTCTTCTTCTTCTCAACGGCAATGGTGGTAATATCTGCCATCAGTGTACGTGGGGCTTTACAAGTACAAAATGAATGGTCACTGTCTCAAGGAGCTTACAATGTAAAATTGGACTTAAGGGAAACTGAAAAGGGGGAAGGCAGCACTGTTCCCTCTAAGATACGTTAGTGTGAGCTAGCTCACAGCTTTCTAGCCTCCGGATCACACATTTTTGTCTTAGCTCAGGAAGGATGGCTCCAGAGCAGTGTTCCCTCTAAGCTGAGTTAGTGTGAGCTAGCTCACAGTTTTTTAGCCTCCAGCTCACACATTTTTGCCTTAGCTCTGGAAGGAGTACTCCAGAGCAAACTAATTTATGCAGCAGCCAAATTGTTTGCTCACAGCTTTAATGCCAGTAGCTCACAAAGTAGAATTTTTGCTCACAAGACTCCACAGCTTAGAGGGAACATTGCCCAGAGCAAACTAATTTATGCAGCAGCAGAACTCGCTCGCTCACAACTTTAATGCCAGTCGCTCACAAAGTGGAATTTCCGCTCACAAGATGCCACCGCTTAGAGGGAGCATTGGAAGGGAGCAGGGGAGGAGAAAGGGATGCCAAGGGAGAGAGTCGGCATCAACGCTCAGAGTCTCAGAGCAGTTTACAATCTCCTTTCCCTTCCCCTCCTTGCAACAGACACCCTGTGACACTCCCTGCAACAGAC
>NW_015162543.1:65392-69654 GCF_001447785.1 Gekko japonicus | reverse complement strand
CTTGAGAGAATAGCTCTGAAAGAACTTGTGACGGACCCAAGGTCACACCAGCAGCTGCATGTGGAGGAGTGGGTAATCCAATCAGGTTCCCCCAGATTAGAGTCCGCGCTCTTAACCGCTTCACCAAACTGAAGGGAGACAAGGTGTTCCGGGTGGAGGTTCCAGGCATCAGGGACAGCAAGGGGTATTTGAGGGAGCAAGACAGGTTCTGAGAGCTAAGGGGGCAGAAAAGGAAGAGCAAAGGTGCCAGGCAGGGATGTATCAGCGTGTGAAGTTAGAGAGGTAAGGGAAGCAGGTCACAGGGGACTTTGATGTGTACCGGCTCTGAGATCAGACAGGAAGCCGATAGAAGAGTTTCCAGAGAGGCGTTGCATGGTTTGAACAACTGAAGAGGTGAATTTGGGTGGCAGAGTGCTGGAAACAGAGGTGAGGGGGGGACAACAGAAGATCAGAGAGAAGTAGTTTGCAACAGTTGCTGAGAGATGGCCAGAGCACGAGTTTTACTGTGGGGGTGGAGAGTTGTGTAAGTCGTGGAGGAAGAAGCATCGTGTGCTCGTAATTAAGTACAAGTCGTGATCAACAGAGCCACGTTTGCCAGTGGGAGCTAGACTGCCTGTTTATCTCTTAACCGCTTCACCAAACTGAAGGGAGACAAGGTGTTCCGGGTGGAGGTTCCAGGCATCAGGGACAGCAAGGGGTATTTGAGGGAGCAAGACAGGTTCTGAGAGCTAAGGGGGCAGAAAAGGAAGAGCAAAGGTGCCAGGCAGGGATGTATCAGCGTGTGAAGTTAGAGAGGTAAGGGAAGCAGGTCACAGGGGACTTTGATGTGTACCGGCTCTGAGATCAGACAGGAAGCCGATAGAAGAGTTTCCAGAGAGGCGTTGCATGGTTTGAACAACTGAAGAGGTGAATTTGGGTGGCAGAGTGCTGGAAACAGAGGTGAGGGGGGGACAACAGAAGATCAGAGAGAAGTAGTTTGCAACAGTTGCTGAGAGATGGCCAGAGCACGAGCCAGAGTTTTACTGTGGGGGTGGAGAGTTGTGTAAGTCGTGGAGGAAGAAGCATCGTGTGCTCGTAATAAAGTACAAGTCGTGATCAGGAACAGAGCCACGGTTGCCAGTGGGAGCTAGACTGCCTGTTTATTGTAGAGGATGTTTCCTACCCTTTCAAGGACAGCTCTTGTCAGAACTATGGCTTGCCCAAGGTCATCCAGCAGCTGCAAGTGGAGGAGTGGGGAATCAAACTCGGTTCTCACACTACACTACACTACACTACACTACACTACACTACACCATGTACACTGATTCTCACCATTGCCCTTGCATGGCTCTCTCAATACCAGTTTGGTGTAGTGGTTAAGAGCAGTGTAAACTGGAGAACTGGGTTTGATTCCCCTCTCCTCCACATGAAGCGAGCTGGGAGACCTTGAGCCAGTCAAAGTCTTCTCAGAACTGTTCTCTCAGAGCTCTCTCAGCCCCACCTACCTCGCAGGGTGTCTGCCATGGGGAGAGGAAGGGAAGGAGATTGTAAACTGCTCGGAGACTCTGAGTGAAGGGTAGGGTATAAATCCAATCTTTTTCTACGAAATGACCCCTGTGTAAGATGCTTTGAGCAGTTCTCTGGAGAGGCACCATCTAAAACTAACAAAGAAGTAAAAGCATGTATGCAGCCACTGTGGACGCCTTTTACTAGGACACACATGAAATCACCCCATTAACAAAAACTGTACGCGTGTGTCTGCAACAGTTCTATAAACATAATGTGAAGCTGGAGGAATAATACAACTTCCGAAGAATCTCAGCTGACCTCTTTGGAATGACTGTGGAAAAGGAGTAAGTAAGGAATACCTTTATTGGCATAGATAAAAACATTTCAGGAGGAAGCGGTGGGAAAGAAAAGAATAAAGGAATGCAAATTCCTAGTGAAATATTCAAAGGCAGTGTATGCATGCATGTATGTATGTGTGCACGTGCAGGAGTGCCAGGCCTCATACTACAGTGGGAGGTCTCCTGCTGGCAGCCCTCTGTTTCTGCTGCTGCTCTAAGCTGTGGTAGGAGGGAAAAAATTAAAAAGCGAAGTCGCTACATAACCACTATGTAATTTCTGGGGGAAATCTGGAAGTGACATAGGGTAGGTCTAGGAATCTCTGGAAGCTCTATGGTAAAAGCACAGAGTTTCTGGTGACTCCTAGAGCTACTCTTCATTAATTTCTGGTGATTCCAAGAGCTATCCTATGTCATTCCCAGGTTTTATCCAGAAGTGACACAGGGTAGGAATCACTGGAAACTGACATAGAGTAGCTCTAGGAGTCACTGAAAACTATATGGTTTTACTATAGAGATCCTAGGGATTCCTAGAGCTACCCTATGTCACTTCCAGGCGTTCCCCAGAAATGACATAGTGATGTTGATGATGACACTGATGTTGCAAGTCCCCCATGTTGCCGCCCCCAGCCCTCCCACTAGTTGCCAGGCTTGGTCTGGCAATTGTTTGCGCATATGAGTGTGTGCTCAGTATTACCTCAGTGCTCTGTGCACCTTTTTTCTTTCTTGTGGCTACTAAAATAAGGGATGAGGCAAACTAAGACAAATTATGGGAAATCTCTCCTTTTGCAAAATAAACATAAAAATGATACATGTTTCAGAATTCTGGGCCCAGGATTTGGAAAGTACAAGACACACAGCCCTGTAGAAACGCTACCACCTGGATTAGCACTGCAGTATGATTGTCAGGATCTTTAATTCCCCAGCCTCCGGAGAGATAGGGAAATGTAACAGATGAGCATGTGACTCTTTTCCTCTGGACAGCTGGAGTCACCAGATAATGTGTGACCCCCGCCCAAAATAACACAAGTGACACGCTTATAACACTCACACTTGTTCTTTCATCTGAGGGTCTGGTTTCAGCACACAAAGCTGGTTCCTTGGAAACCCTTCAGGGCACTGATTAAATGGTAACTTTAATTAGTCGCAGCCCGAGATCCGAAGCACAGATTCCGTTCCCTCTGGGAATGCTGCTTCTTGTTTAACATAAAAAACAGGCAAGAGAAAAATGCCCCCCCCCGCCCTGGTCATGTGTCAAGTGCCTTTCCTTTGGGGAAGGCCTGCTGTCACCTGTCTGGTGGAGATCGAACATAATGGATTTGGACCTTCCTCCTGAGCTACCAGCATGGTGCCAACTGCTGGGAAGAAGGGGAATGCTTGTGCATTTGTTTAAAGAGCTACCATGTTCACAGTGCAAGCCTCAATCGATCCTCCAAGGCCTTTTGTCTTCGATGCACTTAGAGGGGTGGAATTCTGCTTAGGATGGCACAGTTACTCACATTTATTCATGGATTCTAAAAGGCGGCCAGTTTGGTGTAGTGGTTAAGTGCGCGGACTCTAATCTGGGAGAACCAGGTTTGATTCCCCACTCCTCTACTTGCACCTGCTGGATGACCTTGGGCAAGGTCAGAGCTGTTCTTGAAAAAGAGCAGTTCCCGAAAGAGTCAAATCAGAAATTACAGGTCTCCAGGACCTTGTTTTCAAGGGAAATTACAGTCACAGGGCAAATTGGAAAGGGAGAGGTCAAATTCCAAAACTGTGTGGAAGTGACAGTTTTAATCACCCCTCCTTACGTGGCCCCAATCTGAATTTAGGCCCCCACGTAGCTGGAACGCACATACCAAGGGAAGATCCACCTGATTAGACCCTCCCAGTTTGATGTAGCGGTTAAATGCGCGGACGCTAATCTGGGAGAACTGGGTTTGATTCTCCACTCCTCCACTTGAAGCTGCTGGATGACCTTGAAAAAGAACAGTTTCTGTCAGAGCTGTCTCAGCCCTACCTACCTCACGGGGTGTCTGTTGTGGCGAGGGGAAGGGAAAGGCGTTTGTAAGCCACTCTGAGACACCTTTGGGTATTGAAGGACGGGGTATACATAGGGTTGCCAAGTCCTCACCTGTTGAAGAGCGGGGGAGTCCAGTCTTGTTCCGGGAGTCCATGTGTGCATGCCGCAATTACATCACCAAGAAGTGACGCAATCACGTCGGGCACGTTGGGGGCAGGGCCACAATCATCCGAAGAAAAACCATAGAGTTTTCCCTTGGATGATTGTGGCCCCGCCCCCAACGTGCCCGACGTGATTGCGTCACTTCCGGGTGACGTGCTGACGCCGGGCATGTCGCGTGCTTTGGGGGTGGGGTTCCCCCCGGGGCCCGATCCGCCGGCGGCAGGTAACGAGTCTCTCGGGCGGGGGTTTCCCCGCCCCCCAGGGGGACTTGG
>NW_015162543.1:57899-65083 GCF_001447785.1 Gekko japonicus | reverse complement strand
TCTTCTTCTTCTTCTTCTTCTTCTTCTTCTTCTTCTTCTTCTTCTTCTTCTTCTTCTAACAGTGCCACAGAATCCACCCTCCAAAGCATCCATTTTCTCCAAGGGGACTGATCTTTGTTAGTCTGGAGCGGAGGTGTAATTCCAGGGGACCCCAAGGTTCCTCTTGGAGGCTGGCATCCCTACTTTCAGGTCTGGAGAACTTCACGGGATGGGACTAAGCCCTCTCTCCCCATCTACCAGAGGTCCTGGAGGCGGTGACAGGCATAAGCCTTGCTTGGTGCCTTCCCCTCCCCACACCCTCAGAGCCCCAGAAGGGCTGGCAGTGCTTCAGTTGCCTTGGGTATCGAGCCAAAGGGTCTTGTGTGGTGCACTGTCGCTGGTACGGGTGCTGAGGGTTGGCCTTACCCTGGTGCAACACGTAGTTCGGTCCTCTCAGCCACGAAGGTCAGTGGATGAACCTGGGCCAGCCCCTCTTTCTCAGCCTAGCTTAAGTCACAAGTTTGTTGTGAGGAGAAAATGGAGGGTGGGAAGAGGGGAACCACGGAAGACACCCAAAGCTGTTCAGAGGAAGGGTGAGGTAAAAACAAGACACATGGATGGAGGTACTTCTTGTAGGGTGTAATTAGATCCTTCAGGGAATTGTTTGGAGGACAAAAATAAGCCGGACGAAAATACTTTTCAGTTTTGTTTTGTTTTTTAAATCCTCCGAATATCTTCTTGCAACCTATCTGTGGTTTTCCTGATGTGAATTTTGGCACGGTGTTTTGAGGGTCTGTGGGGAGACGCTATATATTCATTTGTGCTTGCTCCCGAGTAAGACCGCAAAGGCTTATAGCTCATCTTTGCGGCATCCCGGCCTTTGGCGAACCTTCACGGTAGGTTCACGGGGCCTTTAATGGCAGAAGGCCAACCCGACTCTTGCCGCGCACGGAAAGAGAGAAGCTGAAGCTCCAATACATTCCAGCAACATCTGTCAGCAACCCGGCAACTGAGCTCAAACAGCCCTCTGCCTTATGCTCATCCGATCTCCGAGCTTGTCCTTGGGAGTGAGGAAAAGCTCATCGGAAGCTCCCGTCACTGACTTGATCAGGAATGTTTTATTTATGGATTTATTCGCTTCATTTGTACACTGCCTTTCTCCACAGTGGGTACACATAGAGGCTTCCATCATTCATCCTGTCCTCCATTTTCTCCTCACAATAATGGCGTGAGGTAAGTTAGGGCTGGAAGCGCGTGACTGGCTCAAGGCCACCCAGCAAACTTCCACGGCAGAGTCAGGATTTGAACCTGGGTCTGCCAGATCCTAGTCCACTACACCACTAGGGTTGCCAACCTCCAGGTGGTGGCTGGAGACCTCCCACTATTGCAACTGATCACCAGGCAACAGAGATCAGTTCCCCTGGAGAAAACAGCTGCTTTGGAAGGTGAACTTATGGCCTTATACGCCATTGAAGTCCCTCATTTCCCCAAACCCCACCCTCCTCAGGTTCCCCTTCCAAAGTCTCCAGGTATTTCCCAACCCGGAGCTGGCAACCCTACATCAGGCAATGAAAGACATTCTCCCATTAGGCCAGGATGGTGGAGTTATGTCACATAGATTCCCCCCCCCTTTTCTTAATTAGATTTTCTTGGGTTTTATTTTTGTAAGACGGTTCAAGACACCGCCCCCCGATAAATAGATCCCCAGTACCTAAATGAATGGGCTGCGGTGGCTCAAGTGGTTAAGATGCTGAGCTGCAGACTGGAAGGTTGGTAGTTCGGCAGTTCGAGACCCGAGTGCCGCGTGACGGAGTGAGCTCCCATCTCTGGCCCCAGCTCCTGCCAACCTAGCAGTTCGAAAGCAAGAAACTGCAAGTCGATAAACAGGTACCGCTTCGGTGGGAAGGTAACAGCATTCCATGCACCTCGGCGTTTAGTCATGCCGGCCACATGACCACAGATAAGTCTTTGGACAGTGCTGGCTCTTTGGCTTGGAAACAGAGATGAGCACCACCCCCTAGAGTCGGGTTCAACTAGCTTTGGAGCAAGGGAAACCTTTATCTTTACCTTTTCACCTAATAGAATACAAATAAATACTTATAAATAAAATGAGAGCGATGACATCTGTCATAAAACTAATCCCCCCCTCCACCTTAGCAGTTGTCACCGGCCATGATGGATGCAGGTCTTCTGCTCTGGTGGTGAGCATCTCTTCTCCAAGTATCATATTCCTACCCCGAGGCTAGAACAGTTCCAAAGTACCCCTATGAACATGGCAGATGGAACCCTTGGACACCTTCGCTAATGAGGAGTTGAAACATGAGCGACTTTATCCACAAAGTTATTACGACGAGCTGCAGAGGGACTGGAATGCGAGCTGTTAGCTACTTTGCAGGCGCTTTACGAAAAAGCGCCTCGTCTCGGTTAGTCCCCATGACCGTCTTCTGAGTTAAATTCGCCCATTCCTGTCCACTTTAGTTCACTGATTCCTAGGATATCGATGTTCAGTCTTGCCATCTCATTTTTGACCACGTCAAGCTTACCTTGATTCATAGATCTTACATTCCAGGTTCCTATGCAGTATTGTTCTTTGCAGCATCGGACTTTCCTTTCACCATCAGACACATCCACAACTGAGCGTCCTTTCAGCTTTGGCCCAGCCGCTTCACTCTTTCTGGGGTTACTTGTACTTGCCCTCTGCTCTTCCCCAGTCGCATATTGGACACCTTCCGACCTGAGGGGCTCACCTTCCGGCGTCATATCTTTTAGCCTTTTGATACTGTCCACGGGGTTTTCTTGGCAAAGACACTGGAGAAGGAAATGGCAACCCACTCCAGTATCTTTGCCAAGAAAACCCCATGGACCTTTTGAGTACATGAAAAGAAATCAGTATTGTGAGCCACAAAAGAGCTGTCTTGTATCCCGGACAATAACTAGTCCAAGTTTGGTGACAGTAAAAGTCAAACAAAAGGATTGCTTCCTAAACAAAATGGCAGTGACCAAACTGGGAGGGGGAGGGGAAGAGGAGGAGGAAGTAAGTCAGCAGGAGAGTGTATGGGTTGCCAGCCTCCAGGTGGGGCCTGGAGATTTGCCAGAATTATCACTGATCTTCCAGACTACAGGGAATAGTTCCTGTGAAGGGAATGGTAGGTTCTGAGGGTGGACCCCTCACCCGGGTCTGCCTCCAAATCTCCAGGAATATCCCAACCTAGAGTTGGCAGCCCTAGGCCACCTGCTTACTTTCCTTTTTTGTGTGTCGAGGCTGTGCTTGAGAGGGATCCTGCAGGGCAGCACTTAGCCGAGGCGCCCCCCCCCCATCCTAGAACCAGCCCTGAGGTCGGCCCAGTACTACAGTGGCCAGCTCTAGGTTGGGAAATACCTGGAGGTTTTGGGGGTGGAGCCTGAGCCAGTTCAGTGTAGTGGTTAGGAGGGGGACTCTAATCTGAGAGAACCGGGTTTCATTCCCCGCTCCTCCACATGCAGCTGCTGGTGTGACCTTGGGTCAGTCACAAGTTCTTTCAGAGCTGTTCTCTCAAGGGCAGTTCTAGAGAGAGCTCTCTCAGCCCCACCTACCTCACAGGGTGTCTGTTGTGGGGAGGGAAAGGGATTGTAAGCCACTCTGAGACTCCTTTGGGTAGTGAAGGGCGGGGTATAAATTCAATCTCTTCTTCTTCAGAGGAGGAGGAGGGCGGGGTTTGAGGAGGGGAGGTTTTCAATGGAGTATAATGTCTCAAGCGGCCATTTTATCCAGGTGGACCGATCTCTGTCACCAGGAGATCAGCTGTAACCCCAGAGAATCTCCAGCCACCACCTGGAGGTTGAAAACTCTACCCTCCACTATCTATTTCCCAGCTCCTGTTTTACCCCTGGTACCCTGCTTCAGTCGTGTCTTGAAAGTCAGAAGGATGTTGTATTTAGCGTGTCAGACTAAGATATGCGGGAGCCACGTCGTGTCCCCATCAGGAAGAACAGCAGAGTTTAAATGCCTAAATATATGCAATAAAATTGAAATGCCTAAATATATGCAATAAAATAAAGGTGTCAGCAGAGGGACAGTCTTCCTCGCTGACGGCACTGCGTTCAGCCTCTTCTTTCTCGCACTGGATGGTCTGTATCCTGACCAAACCAGTCCTCTCCTCCAGGTCTCCATTGGAACGTCTGGCTAAGAAGAACTCCACAGGAGATCTGCGGGCTAAGCTAGTGCACTGGGGTCTCCGTGAATAAAACACAGTTGGGGGAAAAAAATTAATTCCAATCTCGTTCGGCTTGTCTTGCGGCTGACCTAGATTCCAGGACCGAAAAGCTAGTGACAGGCAAAGCTAGCTTCTTTCCCCCCACACTCGGTGCCTATCCAAGCACTCCCCTATTGTGACAAGCTAAAGCCATCCTCCCAAGCTGGGCTGATTCCCCTCCAGCAGTTTTGTAGCAACACAAGTTCAATTCTGGCTTTGCGGTTTGATTTGAGGTGAAGACACCTGGAACTGTCAGAGGCCGGGCCTGAAACAGCCACTTTTTTATGTCTGACAAAAGGTGGAAATTGTCACATTTTGCCATCTGATTTTACCTCCAAGGCATGCAGGCCGGGATATGTTGGGCCTCCTCCCTTCCTGTTATCCTCACAACAAAGGGAAGCTGAGGAACAGAGGGCCTCACTAGACAATTCCCTGGGAGTGCTGTCAGGAACTACAGGCATGTTTTTAAAAAGTATCTTAACAGGCGTGTGGGCTCCCAATTTGAACTGGGACCAGGGCTATTTTTGGGCAGGAACGCCCAGCAGGAACTCATTAGCATAATAGGTCACACCCAACAGCAGAAACTCATTAGGATTGGCTACATTAGGGGTGTGTGGCCTAACATGCAAAGGAGTTCCTGCTACAAAAAAAAGGCCCTGGGGTTTGACAACAAACAAGGTAAACAGAATAACAAGCAAAAGGTGATACAAGGTAAACAGAATAACAAGCAAAAGGTGGGTGTGGCTGGATAACCACACTTCTGGTAACATGGGGGTGCGGCCTAATGTGCTAATGAGCTGTGCTGTCAGGGGTGTGGCCCAATATGCTAATGAGTTCCTGCTGGGCTTTTTCTACAAAAAGAGCCCTGACTGGGACCATGGCATATCGAAGGCAAATCCTTACCAGCTGCCACCGGGGGAATTTGGGGGGCGTTCTGGGGGTGGGCAGGGATGTCATCGACACAATGCTGTCACTTCTGGAGGTGACATCATCGCATCAGCGAGATGCTCTACTTTTGGGGCAAAACTCTGTGGTAAAAATGGCTATATAATGGGACTATAGAGTTCTGCCCCAAAAGTAGAGTGTCACCCCTGACATCACGGGACATCTGGTTTTGGGTGGGGTTCCCCCAATGGCCGGTGGTAGGGTTGCCAACTCAAAATTTCACTGGAGCGGGGGACTCCCTGCAGGCAACTGGAGGGCGGCTGGAGCGCGCGCACCGCACGCACGCACGTCACCTGGACGTGATGTCACGACGCCGGGCATGCTGGGGGTGGGGCCACAACCATCCGAGGGAAAACCATAGAGTTTTCCTTCGGATGACCGTGGCCCCGCCCCCAGCATGCCCAGCATCGTCACGTCACTTCCGGGTGATGCGCATGTCGGGGTGGGGTTCCCCCCCGGGGCCCGATCCGCCGCCGGCGGGGAACGGGCCTTTGGGGCAGGGGGTTCCCTGCCCCCTGGGGGGACTTGGCAAGCCTAGCCGAGCCCGCAAACATGGGGGATCCTTCACCCCCACTTGGGGGCTGGCAACACCCCCACTTGGGGGCTGGCAACACCCCCACTTGGGGGCTTGCAGATACACTTCCCCCTACACCAATATTCTATTCCAAAACAGTCCAAGGAAAACCCCGGAAGTGACATGACTCTCTAGGAATTGCCAGTTTTACCATAGAGTTCCTGGCATTTCCAAGGGCGGGTATGACATCACTTTGGGGATTTCCCCAGAAGTGACATCACACTATTGGCACAATGACCATTTCCCCCCCTCCCGCAATGAGAAATGGGAGCTGGAGGTGGGGAAATCCCTGTCCTCAGTGGGAGACTGCAGTGTTTCAGATTTCATGTGTTTTTCCCACAACACAGTAGTTACTTGCCTGCCCAAACTGAGCATGGGCCCTGAGCAATGCATGCACCCCTCTTCTCCTAACTTGCTCAGCTGCACAGAACTGGAACCTTCCCAGGACACCCGTCTCCCCTTAGAGCTGACTGTTCCACAATTAATCACCAAGGGATCCATCTCTTCCCAGTGCTCTTCCTGTTCATTTTAATCTGCAATATGTCGCAATGATTCACTGCTGCTTGATCTCTAATTATCTGCTCATCCTTTTTTCTCCTCCCCACCCCCTAGTCTTTTAAACTCATCTTGTTTTTAGAAAGAGAAAGCAAAGAGCAGTGTTTATTTCCCTGGAATACACTTTGCATTATGCAAATCTAAAAAGCAATTGGCTCTTATTAGCCATTTCAGATTAATCCGAGGCTGACGAAGGAGGATCACGGAGGCCTAGGATCAACCAAGACTAGCAGGCTTCCTTGCAAAAGGTTCCATATCGTATTGCTAAAATGTAATAAAATGCTGCTTCTGGTGCAGGCAGAGGTGCTTACTAAGGACTGGTTATGGAGCAAGTGGCACATTAAATGCAAAAGCAGGGGTGAGGGCACTAGATCCCCTGCTCCAAATGAGCCTGCCAGAACGTAAAGGTCTGCACTGGAGACTCAGTTCTGCATCCCCTAGCTTTTGGAGGCCAGGTCACCGCAGGGGTCATTTCGTAGAAAAAGAGGTGCAGGAGCTCATTAGCATAACTTATTTGCATACGACACACCCCCTCACATCACTGGAAGTGTGTCAGAAGGCAACACCCACCGCTCAGGCTCCACTAGACTAGTTTGGATTGCTAACCACTGGGGGGAGGGAACGTGCAGATCTTTCCTGGCAGAGGAGGGAGAGCTTGTACCTGAATAAAACTTGGTCTTAAAGGTGCCACTGGACTGTTTTGGACCCGGGGGCCGGGGGAGCTCTGCAACTTACCTGGCTGCTTCTTGCTCTGACTGAGGGCTGCTGGGAGCAGGGGGTGGGGCTTGTTGCATGTGCCCGCCCCCTGGGCTCTTTACTGCCGGAGCTCCACTCCTGTGCGCTCCGGCAGGAAATGACCCCTGCCGTTATCACTGAAGACTGGCCCTTCTTTGTTGTTG
>NW_015162543.1:55488-57807 GCF_001447785.1 Gekko japonicus | reverse complement strand
GGGAGCCGGGGGGAGCTCTGCAACTTACCTGGCTGCTTCTTGCTCTGACTGAGGGCTGCTGGGAGCAGGGGGTGGGGCTTGTTGCATGTGCCCGCCCCCTGGGCTCTTTACTGCCGGAGCTCCACTCCTGTGCGCTCCGGCAGGAAATGACCCCTGCCGTTATCACTGAAGACTGGTCCTTCTTTGTTGTTGCCCCTTATGTATTGAATGTCCTTCACGCCATCTGTAGCCTGGTGCTGATGACTTTCCAGTGCCAGGTTGAAATGTTTCCTTGTTATGCAGGACTTGTGATGATTTGGGCTAGGGTTTGCTTTTGGGTTTTTTTTTGCCGTATATTCTTTTCATTGCTTGTTTGTGTGAAATTTATCAAGGAACTGCTGATGTTTAATAAGCCTAAAGCTGTGATTCCCGCCCCCCCAGACCCCAGTTATGTTGCTGTATGATTGACTTCATTGATTCTTACCTCTTTACATTTGCTTCCTCCCCCACGGAAAAATGTTGGAAGGCAGTGTATAACCACTGCATTGTATTTTATTGATTCTTACCGTTTTAAATTTCTTTCCTCCCCCACGGAAAAATGTTGGAAGGCAGTGTATAACTACTGCATTGTATTTTATTGATTCTTAGGTCTTTGCAATTCTTCTCCCCCACAGGCTATTTCTGAGAGCATAGGGTTGCCAGCTCCAGCACTGGAAAGTCCTAGATATTTGGGGAAGGAGCCTGGAGAGGGTGGGGTTTTGTGGACTGGAGGTTGCTCAGCGGGGATGTGAAACCATACAGTCCTCCCTCCAAGGACTCTTGGTTGATGTCACACACATCCAGAGACTTGGGAAATTTCATACCAGATTATTATGTCATCAAAGATTTTGTTGTGCATGTGCAGTCACCGTGAGTAGTTATCCATGGCCTATTCCATAAATTTTCAGCAACCACACAGCATATGAGCAGGGCTATTTTTGGGCAGGAACGCACAGGAACGGAGTTCCGGCTGGCTCCCAAGTTGGCCACGCCCAGCAGGTACACATTAGCATAATAGGCCACACCCAACAGCAGAAACTCATTAGGATTGGCTACAATTAGGGGTGTGTGGCCTAACATGCAAAAAGCCCTGGGTTTTGACAACAAACAAGGTAAAGAGAATAAGAAGCAAAAGGTGGGTGTGGCTGGATGACCACACTTCTGGTAACATGGGGGTGCGGCCTAATATGCCAATGAGCTGTGCTGTCAGGGGTGTGGCCTAATATGCTAATGAGTTCCAGCGGTTGGGTATGGCCTATTATGCTAATGAGTTCCTGCTGGGCTTTTTCTACAAAAAAAGCCCTGCATATGAGAAAGCAACACCTGACTTCAGTTTATATATATTTGCTTCTGGATGTTTGTGTGTTTTATCATAGTACTATTGACCACTGAGAAGGCCCTAGAGGACGCTATGGTCCTGTTGGTCATTTGACATATGCATCAACTACATATGTGAAATCATCAACTCTGTAAAATGATTAAAGCTTATTTCAAGCTCATGGTGATGTTCTGTGAAGTCTGACCTTCAGACCACTTGTTTTTAATTTTTTAATATTGGCTATTGTGTTTGGTAGGGTTGCCAGATCCTACCTTTCTGCCAGCCAGGACTATTTTTGGGCAGGAACGCACAGGAACGGAGTTCCGGCTGGCTCCCAAGTTGGCCACGCCCAGCAGGAACTGATTAGCATAATAGGCCACACCCAACAGCAGGCACTCATTAGGATTGGCTACATTAGGGGTGTGTGGCCTAACATGCAAAGGAGTTCCTGCTACAAAAAAAGCCCTGGGTGTTGACAACAAACAAGGTAAAGAGAATAAGAAGCAAAAGGTGGGTGTGGCTGGATGACCACACTTCTGGTAAAGTGGGGGTGAGGCCTAATGTGCTAATGAGCTGTGTTGGCAGGGGTGTGGCCTAATATGCTAATGCGTTTCTGGTGTTGGGTGTGGCCTATTATGCTAATGAGTTCATGCTGGGCTTTTTCTACAGAAAGAGCGCTGCTGCCAGCAGAGGGGATTGATGGGCCTTTCCTGGAGCTTCTGCTGTGCCCACGCAATGACATCACCCGGGAGTGACATCATCACACCATCAACGCTCTAGTTTTTGGGCAAAACTCTATGGTTTGAGCCCGATGTCACCATAAACTATTGCCCAAAAGCTAGAGTGTCACTGCAGTGCTGGCGGTGTGATGACATCACTTCTGGGTGACATCAATGCACCGTATTTCGGGGCACTTGTGAGTAGGGTTTCCCCCGCCAGCCAGCTGGCCGTTGGTGGGGAGCAGTCCACAAAAGCGGGGGAAC